>NC_083281.1:70257893-70557893 GCF_963506605.1 Zootoca vivipara
GAGTATCATAATGGTGGGGAAGGACCGCAGTCATCATTTGCTGCCTGTCAGGTATCAGTACTCATCTCCGTGTCATCCGTCACCATTGAACTACTCTGTCATCTTTCCCCAGCCTTCAGCGCTGCTCCTTCTCATCGTGTTCATTATCTCGAGCTCAGACCAATTCCCCCCTCCCCGCCCTCCTCCCTCTCTCCTCCCAGCCCCTGTAAATGCATCTTTGTGCGACTCTCAGTCTTCTGATTATGAATCGATGATCATGTGGTGTAAGAGAGATAGATGGCTTTTAGTTCCATCTTGTCTCCTCTAATTGTAAAATATTAGTTACATTAGACTGTGCCTTTTGATTAATGGAACTTATTTGGAGTGGCCTCTCCCGGCCCTCCCCCCGCTTTCAAAGTCCTCCACTGACTTTTGAGAATTGAGTGATTTCACTTAAAGTAGACAAATAGGTCCTTCAGCAAGGAGATAGCTGAGCTCTAATATCGGAAGGGGGGGGAACTCGAGGAGGTGTGTGTGTGTGTGTGTGTGTGTGTGTGTGTGTGTGTGTGTGTGAGAGAGAGAGAGAGAGAGAGAGAGAGAGAGAGAGAGATTTAAAAGAAAGGATTCAACTCTGATTAAACACACAGGCCGTTTATTAATGCACACACACTCGTGCTGTTTTGCAAACCCAGCAGTTCTCTTGTAAAGCTACAGAAACCTACGTCCGAAAGCGTTTCGTATGAAATTAGTCAGAGATATAAATTAAAAGCTTCCTGATGTACATAGCTAGGGACGGAGATGGTCAGTATGTGGAAACTTTGATGTATTAGTGGCAGAGACAACAACAACAACGTTATCTTAACCCACCCTCTTAGCACACTTTACAGGGTATGCCATCAACAAAGCATCTTTTTCTCTGTACATCTGACACTGCAAAAGAAAAAAAGGGGGGGACCTGTATATGGAATTTATCTTATTTGGCACTATTTGCCTAAACATGAGACTTATGATAAAGTCCTTGCTGTACAAATGGTATGGCAGTTGGTGCATCCCCTATTATAAATAATCACTGTCTATCTTTCAGTGTAGATTCAAGGACATGTTCACTTTCAGCCTATCAGTTCAATTAGAAAAGGTCTATTTGCTGTCAATGTCTGTATCTCATGGAAATAAGGATGACTAGTTCATAAACAAATCAAACTTCTGTTTTTTGGTTTGTTTGTTTTTTTTAAAAAAAGGCATTGATGAGGGATGCAGCTAAAAGCCGTTGTGGGATACACAGAGGATTAAAAACAACTGCAGCAGCAATTTATGCCTCTGCAAAGGATCTCAATTCCTGTATAGCAACTTCTGGACCATTATTCCTCACTAATAATCCATTCAATAAACCCACCTACATAAGGCCTGAATCAACCTGCTGTCATTTACATTTGCTATTTGTTAGAAAATAAATGAAATAGTTGCCTTCTTTGCTGGCTATAATCCTGCATTTGGCTACACACCTGAAAAACTCCTGCTGAAATCAATTAGATTCACTGGCAGATGCTGGCAGGATTGTCAAAGCCTCCATGTCCAGAAGCAGTGTATCTCTGACTACCATGTGCTATAAGACATACCGTGTTTCTCATATTATAAGTCATGTCTTATATTAATTTTTTCTTCAAAAAAACACGACATGGCTTATTTTTGAGGGATGTCTTATTTTTTAATAAAGTGCACGCGGGCGCTGTTTGCCGGGCTTGTCAAGCCCAGCAAACAGCGCCCGCCGATCTTCGGTGACAGGCGGGGGTGGGCGGAGAGCGGAGAACGATCTCCGCTTCCCCCCCACCCCCGCCTGTCACACAGCACAGGTCGGCGGGCGCTGTTTGCCGGGCTTGTCAAGCCCAGCTAGGAGCGCCCGCCGATCTTCGGTGACAGGCGGGGATGGGGGGAGAGCGGAGAACGATCTCCGCTTCCCCCCACCCCCGCCTGTCACACAGCAAAGGTCGGCGGGCGCTGTTTGCCGGGCTTGTCAAGCCCAGCTAGGAGCGCCCGCCGATCTTCGGTGACAGGCGGGGATGGGGGGAGAGCGGAGAACGATCTCCGCTTCTCCCCCACCCCCGCCTGTCACACAGCACAGGGCCGAAGATCGGCGGGCGCTGTTTGCCGGGCTTGTCAAGCCCAGCAAGGAGCGCCCGCCGATCTTTGGTGACAGGCGGGGGTGGGGGGAGAGCGGAGAACGATCTCCGCTTCTCCCCCACCCCCGCCTGTCACACAGCACAGGGCCGAAGATCGGCGGGCGCTGTTTGCCGGGCTTGTCAAGCCCAGCAAACAGCGCCCGCCGATCTTTGGTGACAGGCGGGGGTGGGGGGAGAGCGGAGCACGATCTCCACTTCCCCCCACCCCGCCCATCATACAGCACAGGGCCGAAGATCGGCGGGCGCTGTTTGCCGGGCTTGTCAAGCCCAGCAAACAGCGCCCGCCGATCTTCGGTGACAGGCGGGGGTGGGCGGAGAGCGGAGAACGATCTCCGCTTCCCCCCCACCCCCGCCTGTCACACAGCACAGGTCGGCGGGCGCTGTTTGCCGGGCTTGTCAAGCCCAGCTAGGAGCGCCCGCCGATCTTCGGTGACAGGCGGGGATGGGGGGAGAGCGGAGAACGATCTCCGCTTCTCCCCCACCCCCGCCTGTCACACAGCACAGGGCCGAAGATCGGCGGGCGCTGTTTGCCGGGCTTGTCAAGCCCAGCAAGGAGCGCCCGCCGATCTTTGGTGACAGGCGGGGGTGGGGGGAGAGCGGAGCACGATCTCCGCTTCCCCCCCCCACCCCCGCCTGTCACACAGGACAGGTCGGAAGATCGGCGGGCGCTGTTTGCCGGGCTTGTCAAGCCCAGCAAGGAGCGCCCGCCGATCTTCGGTGACAGGCGGGGGTGGGGGGAGAGCGGAGAACGATCTCCGCTTCCCCCCCACCCCCGCCTGTCACACAGCACAGGTCGGCGGGCGCTGTTTGCCGGGCTTGTCAAGCCCAGCTAGGAGCGCCCGCCGATCTTCGGTGACAGGCGGGGGTGGGGGGAGAGCGGAGCACGATCTCCGCTTCTCCCCCACCCCCGCCTGTCACACAGCACAGGGCCGAAGATCGGCGGGCGCTGTTTGCCGGGCTTGTCAAGCCCAGCAAACAGCGCCCGCCGATCTTTGGTGACAGGCGGGGGTGGGGGGAGAGCGGAGAACGATCTCCGCTTCCCCCCCACCCCCGCCTGTCACACAGGACAGGTCCGAAGATCGGCGGGCGCTGTTTGCCGGGCTTGTCAAGCCCAGCAAGGAGCGCCCGCCGATCTTCGGTGACAGGCGGGGGTGGGGGGAGAGCGGAGCACGATCTCCGCTTCCCCCCACCCCCGCCCGTCATACAGCACAGGGCCGAAGATCGGCGGGCGCTGTTTGCCGGGCTTGTCAAGCCCAGCAAGGAGCGCCCGCCGATCTTTGGTGACAGGCGGGGGTGGGGGGAGAGCGGAGCACGATCTCCGCTTCCCCCCCCACCCCCGCCTGTCACACAGGACAGGTCCGAAGATCGGCGGGCGCTGTTTGCCGGGCTTGTCAAGCCCAGCAAGGAGCGCCCGCCGATCTTCGGTGACAGGCGGGGGTGGGGGGAGAGCGGAGCACGATCTCCGCTTCCCCCCACCCCCGCCCGTCATACAGCACAGGGCCGAAGATCGGCGGGCGCTGTTTGCCGGGCTTGTCAAGCCCAGCAAGGAGCGCCCGCCGATCTTTGGTGACAGGCGGGGGTGGGGGGAGAGCGGAGCACGATCTCCGCTTCCCCCCACCCCCGCCCGTCATACAGCACAGGGCCGAAGATCGGCGGGCGCTGTTTGCCGGGCTTGTCAAGCCCAGCAAGGAGCGCCCGCCGATCTTTGGTGACAGGCGGGGGTGGGGGGAGAGCGGAGCACGATCTCCGCTTCCCCACCCACCCCCGCCTGTCACACAGGACAGGTCCGAAGATCGGCGGGCGCTGTTTGCCGGGCTTGTCAAGCCCAGCAAGGAGCGCCCGCCGATCTTTGGTGACAGGCGGGGGTGGGGGGAGAGCGGAGAACGATCTCCGCTTCCCCCCCCGCCTGTCACACAGGACAGGTCCGAAGATCGGCGGGCGCTGTTTGCCGGGCTTGTCAAGCCCAGCAAACAGCGCCCGCCGATCTTTGGTGACAGGCGGGGGTGGGGGGAGAGCGGAGAACGATCTCCGCTTCCCCCCACCCCCGCCTGTCACACAGGACAGGTCCGAAGATCGGCGGGCGCTGTTTGCCGGGCTTGTCAAGCCCAGCAAACAGCGCCCGCCGATCTTCGGTGACAGGCGGGGGTGGGGGGAGAGCGGAGAACGATCTCCGCTTCCCCCCACCCCCGCCTGTCACACAGGACAGGTCCGAAGATCGGCGGGCGCTGTTTGCCGGGCTTGTCAAGCCCAGCAAACAGCGCCCGCCGATCTTCGGTGACAGGCGGGGGTGGGGGGAGAGCGGAGCATGATCTCCGCTTCCCCCCCCACCCCCGCCTGTCACACAGGACAGGTCCGAAGATCGGCGGGCGCTGTTTCCCGGGCTTGTCAAGCCCAGCAAGGAGCGCCCGCCGATCTTCGGCTCTGTCCCCCGATGCGCGACGGCTCGGGGAAGCAGGCAGGGAGCTCCTGCTGGGTCCCGCGCCTTCGCCTCTCGCTCGGTCGGGGCTACACGACATGGCTTATTTTCGGGGTATGTCTTATTTTTCACTAACCCTTAGAAATCCTGTCATGGCTTATTTTTTGGGGATGCCTTAAAATATGAGAAACACGGTAGCAGAAGGCCATCTTTATTCCTCAGGGTCCTGCCAGTAAGCTCCCAGAGGCATCTGGCTGGCTGCAGATTGTGCTGGACCAGTCAGAACTTGGTCTGATCCAGAAGTGTCATTTCCTTTGCATTTCTAACGTTGAAAGACTATCAGAAACAGCTTTGCATGAAGAAAAGCACCTGGATGCTAGAAATACAAACTGGGTGAGATAAAATTCACCGTGCAAAAGTGGGTGGGGAGTGCAATAGTGAAGCCCACTTCTTGCCAATATTTTCTACTGTTTTCAAAAGTTGCTCTTTGCTACTTCATACACCCTTAACTGAAGTTAATGGAATTGCATTAATTTTGCCATAGGGCGGGCGGGCAGAATAAAGTCAGCATGCTGGAAAGTGCGGGAGGGGAGAGGGCTCTTGTGCTGGAATCCTGGTTGTAGGTTTCCCACAGGCCCCTGGGAGAACAGGGCGCTGTGCTAGATGGGCCATTGGTCTGATCCAGAAAGCTTTTCTTATCGTTTTATGTTCCTTACAGAGTTTTCACGTACTGTAGTTCAATGCTAGGTATCCAGCCCCACAGCACAGGTCCGGCAAAAAGAGCCTGTTGGGAAGTGTTTAAAGCACTTTGGGAATTGTAGTTCTGTGAGGGGGATAAGAGTCTCCCGGGGGAATTTCGGCTGGTGCACTCACACTGGGTGCTGCACCACAACAATGCTGTAGAACTGAGAGCAAGAGGCGGCGGAGGGGGGGAGCACTAAATTTTAGCGTTGCACAGGGCACCGTTAAAATTTGAGAGCCCAAACTCTGCCACTGGGACTCCTAACAACTGTCAGCACCCTTAACAAACTACATTTCCCAGGATTCTTTGGGGAAAGACAAAGTGGCATCATAGTGCTTGAAATGTATAGTGCAGATGGGTCCTAAGTTAATGAAACTTTACTACAAACCTGCGTATAAATTTATGTGAAGCTAAACGCCGACCATCCATAGAAACTATGGTGGCTTCCGAGGACTGAATTTGCCATTGTTATTCAAGTTTGGATTGTTGGAAAATGCTGGGCAAGATTCCGTAGGACTGCTGTTTAGACAGCTCTTATCCAGCCACTACAAGTTGAGACAGCTATACCACTTGTATAGGTGGTGGGGGCACAAACATTTTGGCAGAGACATTATTGCAGTGTGGCTTTCACACATATTTTATTATTATTTTAAATGTGACCTTCACACTACATTGGAGTGGCACATTTCCACTTCATTATTTTATCTTCTCTCTCTCTTTTTGGGGAGGTGGGGGTTCAGAACAGCTTCAGAGATTTATGTTGAAATTAATTGAGCCCAATTACCTCTGACTTCTTTCTCTGTGGTCTTTTTTTAAACCAAGCTAGTGGTCGGATTTGATGATACAGCAAGGTACTTGAAAGAAAGCACCTATACTAATGAGGCTGGTGGGTTGTATCTAAAAGCCTAACTACATGTTACACTAATTGCATGGCTATCCACCTTGCCAGGGGATTTCTTTATTTGTTTCTCAAATGTTAGCATGGGAAAAAAATTATGTCAGGATCACCGTGCATGGATAGGGGAGCTTTAACTTTCCCTCCTAAGCTGTGGTCCCAAACTGAAACCATCCCTGCACTGCCATTCATGTGGGAAGAACTCCCACTGGCTTCCGTGAGAGCTTTTCTCTATTGATAATTGCAGTGCAGAAGAGCCATTTTTTTATTGCAATCACAGCTAGAGAGGGGAAGCTTAAACCTCCCCTCCCCACAAGCTATAGTTCTAATCAGAATTTGCACCCTGTGCCTAGGAATTGTTCTTTTTTAAAAAACAAACAAACACTGATTTGGCTGTCAGTGTTTGACAGGCTCTGGGTAAGAACAGGTGGAATCAGATGGGAAAATCTGAAATTTTAGATGTCTCTCAGTTTCCCAAATATCCAAATTAGTTTTTTGTAAGTTCTAACTTCTAATTATTTTACTGCCCGTTTCCCCTGATGTACACAATTTTGTATGCAGCATTGCCTAATATATACACCTTGTTCCTACCCCCCCAAAAATATAATGCATTTTAAAAGTTTTTTTCACCAATATATGCATTTTTAGGAACATCTTTGGTCAGAAAACTGCATCACAAAATTTGGAGAACTGCAAATTCTGAAGGGTAGCTGTGTGTTTCGGTTTAATTGTTTCCGGAAGTGCGAGTTAGGTAGGCTCACATTTGCATGTTTAGACCTTTAAACCTCCCCCTATAAATAAACTCGGACAAGACTCCAATTTTGGTTTGGATTTTGGCAGAATTTAGGCCACACTTTTACTGATTACATCAGGTGAGTAATAGGCTTTGGTTCGACTAGCTCCCTGCACGGTTGCAGGTAGCGCTGACCCAGGGCACCAGCATAGGTTAGCCTAGGGTGAACACCTGGAATGGCGGAAAGCTGAGGAAATGCTATCTCCACCACCCAGATGTCCCCCTGGACTCAGGCACAGGCACAACCCCTCTCAAGATTGACTAAGCCATTGAGTCCCTGGATTCCTTTAATGGAATACCCTTCACATAGGGATGGCGAGAGCGTTCCCCCATCCCTATCACCTGAACCAGAGCCTATCCACAACCTTACAAGTTGTGACAATTTGCTATGCGGCAGGCAAAACCCAAGTGGCACCAGCCAATCAACCAAGTGGGGAAAATTCCTGCCGTGCCCCAGTCCCAACGACAGACGACAGACAGCGGCATAGCAAGGTCAAGCACGCAAGCCCTAAAAGTAGGGAGAGGTGGGCGGGTGTTCCAAGGCACTGACCAAAAGGGGAAGCTCTGAGTCACATGCATGGGCATATATAGGTCCCTTGATCGGTTTGGCTAGCGTCCCATTGGCCTGATTAACCCAGCATCAAGGGATCTACCAATAGGGTGTTGTGGCTATCCAATCGTACCCATCCACAACACAGGGTTGGGTTGCCAGGTCGCACCACACCCTCTTTGAGGGAGGACACAATAAACCAAACTAAATCCGCCCCTCCCCCCCATTTCTAGCTCAGGGAAGGGGATGTCTCTTTACTGCACAAGACTCATATCCTGTCTGCTTTCACATACAAGGAATCCTTGGGAGATCGTACTAATTCAACTTCCCCCAAAATTGATGTTTTATTCAAGCATCTAGAGACCACCCCCTTTCCCCACTGACTATTTCTAGTCTTACTGTAACATGGGAGTTGTAGGCCAAAACATCTTGAGGGCCACAGCTTGGGGATGCCTGTTCTAGAGGTTAAAGCAAAAGGAAACAGTAACGAGGCATAACAGGCACATGGCTTAACTCTGGCATCTGTAATGTGGTTTATTGGCTCAAAATATACGTAGGCTCAAGCATCTCTCTAAGGCTTCTCTTCCTGTTGATAATATTGAGTCCTGGAGCGGTTGAGGAGGCTCAGTGTTGCAATGCAAGGCATATATTCCATTCCATGGAACTCAGAATCTTTCATGAATGATGCTGCACAGTCAACTGGTTGAAAGAACGTTCAGTGTAAATAGAAATATTACCATTGTCAGGGAAGAACAGGGAGAAAAGTGAGTTCAAATTTATTTAGTTGTTTGTGACAACTACAGCCTGGGTAAAGACAAGCAAATGAGACATAGGAGCCAACTCCTAGGGGTCAAGGTCCCTCCCCCCCATAAACTATTTGAAGTGTCGCCCCTCAAAAGGTTGATAGGCATTGCCATTGAAATGGTGCCTGTCTGCTGTATCATGTGATTGATTATGGGGAGTGGGGCTTACCTTCCCCCTCAATTTTTTATTTAAGTTGGCACCCTTGGGTGGAAATATTCTAATGTTTCTAGCTCTGGGGCGCCTTGTGCAAGAGTGGAAAAGGGCTGTGGTTTTCACTCCCTACTTGAGAGATTCCTGAAGGCATCAGGTTGGCGACTGTGAGAAGCAGGACAAGGCTGAACTTGGTAGGCCTTTTGCATTACCCAGCTGGACTCTTCTTATATCCTTTATCTTCACACTAGGGGGAAATTTAAAGCAGTATATGCATGGTAAAGTAATATCCTGGTCCCACTCTTCAGAAAATTGCCTTACACATTTGTCTGCTTTTATAATTACTGATAAATTAATTTGCCAATGCAGTGGCAGATTTGACTCAAAAGTGTCATAGATACTTAGATACTTAGATTCTAGTCACCAAGAAACCTCCTTCTCTTTACTTCAGGATAGATGTAATAAAAAATAAATAAAAGCATGCTATTAGACATATGTCTGCATCCATCTCTGAAGAAAAAATGCTGAAGGTTGCTGCAAAGTTCTGAAACAGAGACCAACTAGATGTGGTGAAGATCCTGAAATTTAAGGCAGTATAAAATTAAAATTAAAAATGCCAATTTACAGAGTTCCTGTAAACTGATTTTTTTTAAAAAAATGTTTCATTTTTAAACAATTTTATATAGTGTAAGCTAAAATAGGTTTTATTGTCTTTAAAAAGAGCGTAGCCTCTAACTTTCAAATATCTCTAAGAAGTCCTTCTTTAGGGTTTGAAGTTGAAATCAATAGCTTATCCCAGTTTGAGGCAGAATTTGGTCCTTGGAAGTCTACCTCTCAAGCGGCCACTATTTGAGGCCATCTTTTGATTAACATGATATCTGAAACAGACTATGGCCAGAGAAGCAATATATACCCCACTGTTCAAATCCGTGCCACAAAATCCTACAGAGACCTAGTTAATGAAAATCAACCTGCTCCAATCGTCATTGGGAAATACCTCCACTGTTAGCAATCAATTGAGGATGAGTTTGGCGTTTGGACGTGGGGGCAAACCAAAGCCAAATACACAGGCGTGTGTGTGTGTGTGGGGGTAGCATCAAAGAGGTTCTCACTCCCAGCCTATTGCTCTATTTAAGGGGCCAATAATTCGGCAAGGTTGTGCACTAAATAATTTGTAAGCCTTCAGAACATGCAGGTTATTGTTTGCGGACAGATGGTGCATCACATTTTACTGCTTATTCCTTCTGTGGTTTCTCATATGCACGACTGATGTGCATTCTGAAGTCTTTGTTTCCTTGCTAAAATCTCTAATCTAAAACAGGCAATCAAGCACACAGACAGTGGTTCAGAAAGCATAATCATAGCTTGAAAGGAAGGGGGGCAGAATCATCTGCAGTTAAAAAGCAGATGTGTTCACTAGAAATGCATGAAGGTTATCAGGAATATCCAAACGGGGCAAATAAATAAAATTAGGGAGCTTTGAAAAATTGTCCCAGCAAATGGCTTTTTTTAGGTGGCCAGATTCCTGAGTAATAATTTATCTTATTTTGATATGCTGGGCATTTATTATTATTATTATTATTACTATTATTATTATAACATTTTCTGCTAACATTATTATTATTATTATTATTATTATTATTATTATTATTATTATTGAATTGTTATGATTTGGAGATCAACACTGCCCCTGAGAGTTAAATTGCACTGATATAGAGGAAGGAAATGAGACAAACTAACTCAACTCTTTTTTCCCCTTTCTTCTTTCCACTGATCCTCCCCCCCCTTTTTTTTTTTATTCTGAAGATAGAATTACTGTTTGTAAGCATCTGAAAGTCATTAGAGGCTCCCCAGTCTGTCAGGTGCCGATACAAAGGAACTGCTGAAACCGAACGGGATCCTGTGCAGAGTGCTGGGAATTTGTCATGTGGTGATGAGCAGTTATAATAATATATGAGCAAATCACAAGCATTCTGCAAATTAATCAAAATTCCCCCCCTCCCTCTCCCTCCCTCCCTCCCTCGCCCGGCTTTCTCCCTCATCTCTAAGAGAGTGGCTTTGCCGGCAGACGTAGGTGAAACAGTTTTACTCACAGATGGTAGCGCTGGCATCAGATGGAATTTATATAACAGTAATTCTGATTTCCTGCCAAAATAGCACTGAAAACACCAGGGAGATAGTACAAGACAAGTCATGTGGTTTTGCTGAGGTTGTTGTGGGAAGTTTAAAGGATTGGGGAGGGGGGAGAAGAAACCCCCCCTCACATTTTCCTCTTTGCATTTTATTGTTTTAGCCTGAAGGGCCAGAAATTGTACGCCGTTCTGCCACGGGCAAAAAAAAAAGTCTTCTTTTTTATGAATTGTGCTGAAAGAGGGCTTCACAGCTGTTGGAGCTGCTGGCAGGGGGAGAAAGCCCACATGACTTCTTATCATCTCTCTTGCCTTACAAGGGATGAAAGGAGGGAGGGTTCAAGAGGTGGTGGCCTTACATGTTTAAAGGGAGGCAGGGTCTTCCTTTCCAGGAAGCCGTGCCATGTTCACTTTCATTAGGCTCCCTCTGGCATAACAAAATAAGGGGAGGCTTTTTTTATTTTCCGAGCGCTCCGCAAAACAGAGACGCAAAGGACATATTTTTCATTCGGTGCTGCTTGATGCAATCTGGAGAATGTGGAAACATGCATCCTCTTGAAATGAGAGGAAAGGCCTGTAGTGCAGTGGCAGGGCACCTGCTTGTGTGCAGAAGGTCCCAGGTTCAATCCTTGATAGCACCTGCTGGTCGGCAGGGAAAGGCTCCCCTTTCTGAAACCCGAGAGAGCTGCTGCTGCTAGATGGACCATGGGCCTGACTCTGCAGAAGACAGCCTCCTGTTCTTCTGCTTTTTCAAGCGCTGCACATAAATGACCTCCGGAAATTCTGGGGCAAGGAAATGCCAGAGAGCAACCATGAAACCATATTTTGCCAGCAGCAGGGGAGAGCCCCGCCACTGGCTGGCCAAGGATCAGGGCCGCAGTCTAAAAGGCTAAGGATGGTGCTCCTGAGCTGCTAAACCCTCAGTCCGCGTTCTTTTCCAACACAAATAAATCCTGCGTTACGATAACTGAGCATATTCTGTGGCCTCTTCAAATCAATGACTAAACTCCCATTGAACTGAATACTATTGGACAACAACCATTTATTCTGTATTGATAACGAGTCTTAATGTTATTGTTCTAATACTTAAAAATGATATTTATGGTCTCTATCTGTTTCTTCTGCTTGGCAGCTCTTTAATTAAGGCGGTCATTGCTCCAATTTTAAAAGCTTAATTTACGGCGTTCCCCACCACAAAAGGTGTGGTCATGATCATGCGTTTAGATGGCTCTAAAGGGGTTTGAGACAAATTCACTGAGGAAAACAGTCTGCCAGTGGCAACTTATCAGGCCAGCCATGTGCATTCTTGAGTCTCCAGAAGCTGTGTGCTTCTCACAAGCAGTCGCTGTGGAGCAATGGGGCACAACTACTGTTTCATGTGCTTCCTAGTGGCATCTCTTTGGCCTCTGTAGGAACCAGAATATTGCACTAGAGGGAACTTTGAACATAGAAATTTACAAAGTTATGCATGGCATGGAGAGAGCGGACAGAGAAAAGGAAGCCCTCCTTTTTCACGCAGAGCACATTGTTAAACTATGGAACTCGCTCCCACAGGACACAGCGATGGCCACCAACCTAGGCGACTTTAAAAGAGGATTGGACACACATTCATGTAGTAGAAGGCTATCAATGGCCACTAGTCATTATAGCTATGCTGTGCCTCCACATTGCCCATTTGTTTTGGTTTATGTGGCAGCGGTGAGATAAGTGGATTAGACAGAAACGATACCATGCTCCATTACATCTGGTTGCAGGCATCTGTCATTCCTTGGCCATACATTCTGGATCGCATCCAGAAGTAAAACCAAAGGCAGACACTTTTCATTTTATTTATTTATTTATTTATAAAAATATTTGTTTACTGCAATTAAAAAAAGACATCAGAACAGTTTACAAATGTACATAAAATGATACCCTCCCCCAAATAAAATTCCTTCCCCCCACCAGTCCCCAACTAGGGATGTGAGAAGGCACTATATTCATCCTGCCCTGTATTCGTCACATGCTGTACTGTTTCCATTCCACTGCAATGCATCTTCTGCCAAAAATGGCATCATACATCTTGCCTGCACATATACTAATAAAAATATAGCAAGAATTTGTTTAGATACAAAGTAATGAAGCCACATTTCCAAATTGGAGAGTTTTGCCAGTGTGTGTCCTTGGATGTTTAGGCTTCAAGCAAAAAACAAAACAAAACAAAACAAAAACCTCTTTTAAGAAAAAGTGCTCTTTTTTTCCTTCTTGTTAAAGTTAGTGAATAATACCTAGATAATGTATGACACTGCCATTTATAAATCACTTGCAAGGAGTTTTTGAGGCACCTTACTAAACTGTCACTACAGGTTATGGCATCTTGGGTGGTAAGACAAGTTATAATGTGACAAAATACCATCTAAATTATTCAACTTTCATAACAAAGCAGCATCTCAGATTAAAAAGCAAAAGCTTATTTATTTTAAGTGACACCAAAGAAGCAGAGAATAATATAAGAAGCTAGCTGAACTAAGATATTTAGGCAGGCAGTACTTAACCCCTGTAAAATGCAGGTGTTCAGCATTCTTGCTACGTGGAGATCTACATGGAATTGGGTCATATTGTTCAGTTGTGTAAAACCCCTCTGACAAATTTCACCAGGCTTAGCAAAGCTCTTTTTAAAATTGTTCAGATATTTTGACCGAGGAAGAACTTCCACATGCGTTTATGACTTCTTTTGTTGTTGTTTTACAAGGATGGCTGGCGCCCACTGGGATTGGTAGAGCAGAAAGCAGGGAGGCCAACAGTAGGAGGTGCCAGAGCCAATGGCAGGCACAGACAATTAACTGTAGTTTTGTACCTGTGCTCCTTCCAGCTATGTTCAACAAGTGCTCAAAATGTTTCTCCACCACCACACATAATTTCCATTTAACCACATGGTCTCCCACATGACACTAACCTTCCTGTCATATTTGCACAACTTATCCCCCCCCTCCCAAAAGCGGTGAAGTCAAGCTCCAAGAATATTACATCTTTGGCTGTCCAGGTATTATGCAATCTACATTTCTCACAGACGTAATTATATCTAGTTACTTCTGAAGTTTTGATTACTTGTCTTGAAAACCCTTCTGTCTTTTTACCATTGCCTCATGCAACAATAATTCACATATATATATCGATGACTCATCAACAGATATATTTCACTGGCTTTAAAGGGGGGGAAACTTTAAAATTAGTGATATTTCCTCTAAGGTTTGGTGAGTCATTTGATTAATGTCTTAAAAGTATATATAATATGCAGGAAGATGATGAAATATCTGTATATTAGCAGTCATTTTCTTTATATGAGTTTGCTAGCTTCTGCCCTGAACCACTTTATATTAGCTGTGTTTTCAAAAGTCTTTATTCTGTTTTTCTTATGCCATTGCATTTATCTTTACAAACTGTGGGAGGCAACAAAGTTAATGAGATACATGGAAGGAGTCTTTTCTCTTGAAAAAAAGATTGAAACAAATAGTTTTTCTCTTTCCAAAAACTTGGGACAGGATTCATAACTGTGCCATTTGTCCTACAGACCAAAGGGGATTAGGACAGGCAAACCTCACTATCCTCATGCCACTTGGAAAATTGCCTCCAAAATGGAGACCAGCCGGCATGTAAGCTGCCATTTTGAATTTCTCACGTTGTCTTGCAGTATAGAGCTTGGAGGGCCGCCATTTTGCTCATCCACAATGCCACAAGAAAATGCCACCGTGTAAATTCCCCATTATTGGAAACCCTGAGGCATTGTGGAAATTGTAAATAGTGGTTTCCCAGACCCATCCACCCAGCACAGGAGCTCATGAGAGGCATTAGCACCAATGGGGCACTGAAGCTGCCCCAGATTGTCTGATGTTGGACCTACAGGAGAGTTTGAGACATCATTGTCATATCATACAGGCCAGATGTTGGAATAAAAACACAGCACAGGTAAGGCCCCATATGCCTCTTACATTGCTCTTTAGATGTGAAAATTGAGCACACCATTTCTGGAGTTGCTACTGTGCAGAGTGTGCTGCATATGTACAGGAGAGTGTAATTTAATGAGAAGGCACATATGCCTCCATATCCAAAGTGGATAGAGAACAAATGATGACTGACTAAAAGAGGAAGGTAGAAATATCCCCCTAATTCCTGTGTTTGTTGGCAGTGGCAGAGGAAGCCGCTCGGGCACCCGGAGCGGCAAAAATGATGTGCACCCGGGGGCGGGGCGTTGCTACATAGCGTGCATGTGCAGCATCACTATGTACGATGCAGGCGCCGTACGTAATGATGCTGCCCATGAGCGCTATGTAGTGGTTTGCTGGCGGCGCTGCTCCAGCTCCATACGGATGGTGCCGGGATCCTCTGCTTGCGGCTGCAGCCGTGAACAGAGGATCCTCCACGTGCAGCTGTGGCGGTGTGATGGCTGCTTGTGCCGCCTTGTCACCCCTGGAGACATGGCACCGGCAGCGCACCGCCCCCCTGTTGCGACACTACTGTTTGTTGGCATCTGTTTAGGGAAGCTTGTATTTTAATATTTTGTTGGAAGCCACCCAGAATGGCTGGGGAAAGCCAGCCAGATGGGCAGAGTATAACTAATAAATTATTATTATTATTATAACAAACACTCTGGGGTTGAAGTCAAGCAGCACCAAAGGGACCTCTGTGGAGAGCCAGTCAGGGCAGTGTGTATGGAGGTCCTGGTCTGCCTAGACAACAATATCCCCTCTCGGTCTCACTGATGTGGTCCTAAGGAAAGCAGAGAAATACTTTTGGCGCCAGCTTAGCTGCAGGAGTTACTGGAAGGAGGTGCACAAGGTCTTAGGGACTCCACTCTGGATTCGTGGAAGGGCTCCTTAGCCTTTTCTTGTCTGGAAGATGTCCCACAAGGCAGCAGGTACAAATTGTTTATCAGGGTTTACTTCCAAAGGCTTTCTCATAAATTAGTATAGCCACAAGGCAGTAGAGGTTTAGGATCAGAATCTTCCTTCTCCTAGATGGGCTACTTTCCCAAGGTTAATGGGCTCCACCTGCCCCTAACGTCCCTCAACAGCATATGCAGAAACTGCCTTCTTACCATTGGACCCACTATTGATCTTTTATGCTCAATCCTCCAGAACCTGCCTTTGCATGCAGGAGAAGTCCCTAACTTACTGAGGGTTTGAGACCCATCAGCAACTCAAAGTACACCCATTGAAACTGATGGACATTACTAATGTGGGTTCATTGATTTCAATGGGTCATCTCCAAGTAGAATGTATTTGGCTAGGACCATTCTCTTCTACAGAACTGCATAGTTGGTACATTTTGAGTCTTCCAGAAGTCCTGGATAGAACTGGAACTGTCTAGGGGTGGCTGAATCAGTCTGTGTCAATTTTCAGTACAAATCAATTCCATCCCATATTGTATGAAAATCCATATTTACATATTCATATATATTACAAAATACATGCATGGATACATATGTTTAGCTCAATGTATTCATTTCTAAATTTATCTAATCCTAAAACAATACTTCAATGCATTTTTGGGGGGAGAGGGAATTTGAGGCAAGTTCTGCAGCTTCACATGGCTGAGTGGGAATTTGAACCCTGGTCTCCCAGGTCCTAGTTGATCACTCTAACCACATCACACTGGTTGCCGAATGAGCCTGCATTTTGCCTTTCACCCATTTCAGCAGCTATTTTGATCCAGGCCATTTCAGCCCATGCCAACCATCTCTTGCACATGCCCAATGGAACTCAAAACAGCTGTCCTTGTGATAACTGGGGCAGCTGCCCTTTGCAAAACAGAGCTATTTACTCAGAAGCTCTTTTCAGCTGCTTCTGTTGCCTACGTTCGGACAAATTCTCATCTAGAAAGTTTCCAAAAACTTTCATTACGGATATGTCATTGGCTAGAGCCATCTCAGTTGATCCAGCAATAGGGGAGCTCTTCAAAATGTATATTGTGAGACTCATAAAGCAGAATGGCTTCATCACAGCCATTATTGCCTATTGGACAAATGTATTTATTCAGCATTTTTCTCCCCTATCCATATTATTACGTTCCAGGTCAGAATGGCTGCTTTAGGGCCATTCTGGTCTATTGGGGGATGCAGAGACCATTTTAGAATGTTAGCTGTGGATAGGAAAACTATGCCAAGGAAACTATGCAGAGAGAGGAGGGAAATCTAAATGCATAAGCACCGCAATAGCCACTAGTCAGGTTTTCATCATAAAAAATGAAAATTGCAGCTCCTTAAATTGCAGGTCATCGTAATTGAAAATGGGAGCAGCCTCTTAGTGCTTTACAGAAGTCGGATCATGAGTCCATCTACCTCACTGTTGTCTACACTGACTGGCAGCAGCCCTCCAGGGTCTCAGAAAAAAGCACTTCCTGAAGATGCCAGGGACTGAACGTGGGGCATTCTTCACTGAAAAAATACATACACACACACACAATTTCATCTGTATGCCACCTTTCTATAGTTCAAACCATGCTGCAGACCTTTTCCTCCACCTGTCAGCAAGGACAGGTGACGGAGGATGGATCCTCATCTCTGTCAATTCTAACTGCATCCCAAAAGGCCCATGAATGTCATAGTTGGTGTACATTATGATGCAATTGAGGTCCCATTGGCTGAAAGCTCAGGATGGGGTAGAAATTCAATCCAGTTCTCATCTTTAGATGGACATTCCTAATTTGCACTTCTCAAAACAATATGCAAACACAACTATCCTTCATAACCCACGCTTCTCCAAATTTTGAAGTGTGGTTCTTCAGCCAAGTCACATGTACAAAAATGCATATAAATTGTCCATAAAATGCAGAAGGACATACAAAAACAGATGAAAAGGAATATTGCTTTGGGGGAGAAAAAAGAACTATGTTTATTAGGCAAAATTGCATACGAAGCAGTGTCTGTTGGTAGAAATTCATGCTAAAATGCTGCAAAATTTTCAAGAGGACTTGTTCTTGAAAAAAGATTCTCAGACTGCTGTGGAAATGGATAGGTGTAAGCTTAAGAGGGGAGAAATGAGAAATTGAAATTGACAGATTTGCCAATCCCTACTGGAAGCAGACAAACAGTTTAAAAATGATGCAGGGAAAATATTTTTCTATAATAAAGATATTTACAAATATTATATGGCTAAATTGCCCTTAGTCTTTTTCTTAGCACAATCTCACCATCTTGTATTCTGAACATTTTTTTCAGTTGAATTGCCACTGAATTTGGTTTTTCCTGCTGGGCTGAAGCAGCCAAATAATTTTGAGCACCACCAAAATAATGATAACGTTAGTAAAAAAAACACCAAAAAACCAAAAACAAAACACACAATTGAATGCGGTATACTTGTGTCTTCACATTCCTAATTTCAACTTTTGTGTTTAAAGTGTGTGTGTGTGTGTGTGTGTGTGTGTGTGTACTCTTTTGGCCTTAACAGAAAGCTTCTTCTTTTTTTAAAAAAAGTTCATTTCTAGCTTATCCTAGCTTCTTTATCTAAATGTTCACATTGTACAATGTGAATATATGTGCGTTGTGTTTTGTTTTCTCTTTGCATCTGTGTATAAACAATATCTGTACAAATATTCCAAACTATAAAACACATCATAGTGGGAAAAGCAGAAGGATTCTGAGTAATAGACTATTGACATTTTTCATTGAAATTACCATTTCTTGCTGCTTTGGGAGAAAGCCATGATTTTGCTGCTATTAGTACACCCGTAACAATTTGGAATTAATTCCTCATCTCAGCCATATGACTATTCTAATGATCCTTTTTACACTCCAATGCAATCCCCTACATATGTGCCTTTTTAGAGCACAAAGACAACATATTTCATGGTGGAAATGTATGTGGAATTTGGACACTGATCAAATATTCATAGCAGGACAGAATTAATTTACTTTGATCAAGAAAATAAACATTTTTAATGTTGATTGTCTTTACCTTATCTTATTAGTGTGCATTGCCCTGTAGTCTTCTTCTTAGAATAATGGATGCTTCTTGTTGCCAGTAAATTAGCAACTATTAAAGAGGTCACTTTTTGACTCATACAAGTATTGGCTATGATTCAGAGCTCTGGTGTGCCGGGACTTCATTTCCTTTTACAAGAAGAATATTGTTATATGTCCTAATTTGAGCGTTTCTGCAAAAGTAGAACAGAATCTATTGATTGAGGTATTTATTATATTCCAGCTTCCTGGGTAAAAGCCTCCTCAAAAGGACTCCTAGCATACCCAAACCAATACAGTGTAAATTGGGGGTAGTCAATGAGTTTCTCTCCAGCTGTTGTTTTGGACTCCAACTTCAATCACCCCTGCCCACTGGCCATGCAGCTGAGGTTGATGGGAATTGTAGTCCAACAACATTTGGAGGCAACCGCATTGACAACCCCTGGTGTAAACAATCCTAAAAACAATTTAAAGCTATAAAACAGATGTTGTTGTTTCTTTAAAAAAATAAAATAAAATAAATCCCTCATTAAAATAAGATAGCATCATAAAAGTAGAAATTCCTGCATGGAAAAGACTCAATGTAGCTCATTCTCGATTACTCCTATTAAGGTTTGTTAGGTGCAATTTTGTGAAAAGTATGGCGCTGCAAAAATTAGTTGGAAAAGGTTTCAGTCCATTGAAACCAACTAGTGAACTGCAATTTTTTTTAAAAAAACAACAAATCTCTATGAGGTGTGCCAACTTGATAATGGACATTTGGAGATCTGTTAAGCAGCAACAACAAAAACCCTTCAGAATTTCAGAACCTTTCCACTTTGATATGCTTTTTCTTGGACTCTGCTTTCAAGCACACCATCTCATGAAACTTAATGTGATGTGGTGTGACTGATGCGGGCTGACACCATGTTGTCGCAAAGCAACATATCAAATCGTGAATTTGAAGGAAAACAAAACAAAGCTTTCCCCCCTTCACTCAAAGGCTAAATTAACAGAGTGACATTTTTTAAAGGGAGGAAAGAAGATATGGGTGTATAAAAGACTGAAATACTTGCTTTTTGCTCTTCCTTTTCCCAAGGAACATTCCTAGAAACCTGTTGCCAACATAAGTCCGCTTCTCCAATAAGGCACACAGTAGTAGCTGGAGTTAACCCAGGTCTTAGTCTTGCGAGTTCTTCCTTTTATCAAACAAAGCATTTTGGCTGACCCAGTTAAACAAGACTCAGTTCGACCTAAGTTGAAAAGTTGCAAATGAATATTAAGCAGAGAGGTAATTCCAGGCTGATGCTCAATGCAGATGCAGTAGAAAATAAAGTAGTATACTAGTAATACAAAATAACACGGATTTCATACTGGTTAAATGTTACAGATTTTCCCCAAACAATCCTGGAAGTTGTAATGCAGTGAGAGAATGGTAGTCCTTCTCACAGTTCCCAGGGTTCACTAGGAACTGGCCATTAAGCAAGTTTAACTCTGCTTGAGGAATGGGATATTTGCAAAATTTGATACAAACTGACTGACCCACACATCCTGAATTAATATGTAAATTGGAGCATAATTATGCATGGATTTTTGCACTTTCAAAATGTTTCAAGGCTATTTCCGTTTCTGGAAAAAAAATGCAGATACATTTAAAATCTGTATTTTGAGAGAAAAAGCACCATAAAATGTCATGTGGATTTAAATAATCATGGATCAATGCAGAAACAGGATGGAAAGTACTCTCTGTGAAGTTTAACTGCACTCCCTAGCCAGTGCTTACAAGAGCCACTGAACTGATTGATTGAGTGATTGAGGCATTTTCAGAAAGTCCAAAAAGTGATAGATCACCTTGGTTTAATCATGCTTAAAGTTTGCTACAAGTAGGCACATCAAAAGGGGCCTTGGGGGGGGTAACTTCTGAAAGAGATATGAGATAAACGGAGAAGAACGAGGTTCCCAAGAGAAACAATACATCGGGTTACAGGCGCTTCAGGTTGCGTCTTTCCAAGTTGCGTCCTGTGCCGAACCCGGAAGTACCTGAATGGGTTACTTCTGGGTTTCGGCGCTAGCGCATGCGCAAAACTGCTAAATCGTGCTCTGCGCATGTGCAGAAGCACCAAATCGTGACCCGCGCGTGCACAGACGCGGCACTGCGGGTTGCGGACGTGCCTCCTGCACGGATCACGTTCACAACCTGAGCGTCCACTGTATTTTGAAAAGGTACATAGGCAAGCCATAAAAAAACAAACCACTTTGTACTGCCAGAATACTCAGTGGTACATCTGAGTTGTACATCCTTCAAAGGTCCCAGAACATTTGACCATAGTGCCCACCTCTCTTGTTTCCACCTGGCTATTCTGAAGCAGTCTTAGTTGCATGGACTGAGCCATGGGTAATCTTACTTTCTAGAATTGCAGCAGAATATTTGTCTTCTGAACTATGAGAAGCTATTCTCTTAAAGCGTCTTTCAAATGATTATATGTTGGAAGATACACCCCAGCTAGTATATATGTGATCTATGACTTGAAAAGAAGGAGCCCGCAGCCCCCAAAGTCCTCCCCAACTACCATCTGATAAAAATGGTATAAATTACTTGCCTGCTTATCTAGGCCTGGTTATTTTAAGATCCTGCTGCCCACAACCAGTTTTGAGCAGTAATTAATGGACGGTGTTACCCAAGAGAAATGGGCATTCTGCTTTGCCCCCTAGTTACAAGCAAATTGCAGATGTTGTTATCTTTTGTAAGACTGATCTCCAGAATGGTGGGGTTTTTTTTGTATGACTGCTGCTGTAAACAACATACCACTTCTTTTGCTCTTACACTTTTTGACCCGCACTGTGTATACATATTTATATATTATTCATACCGGATTAAAAATTGATGTGCTCTTTACTGCTGTTGTACTGCACAGTGACAATACAAATTAACTTATTGTGTACTTAACTTTTCACATGACAGTGATGTGAAATTTTGATGGCCCCCAAAAGTTAGTGATGGAAAAACAACGCAGTAGAGAGTTGAAACCACTTTCGGGTGCCATTAATGCTTCCGTGCGTGTTAAACGCAGCTGAATTAATAAGCCCAAACTGTGATATGTTTTGCAGGGATGTGAACATTCAAACCCTTTTGCTGGGAGAATGATACCAAATGGTGAAAGCATTTTGGGGCATAATTAAGTGCTGCTTAATTTACGCTTATTGGATCCTTCTTTTTTAAAAAAAATGTTTTGAATTAGTGTTAACACTTTAATGAATAAGCGAATCTGCTTGGCAGGTGTCACTGGCATTGCACAGGTAAAGCTAGACGCTTCGAAAATAGACTTCAAGTCTTTAATTGCAGGTCCTTAATGATACAGTGCAAGGTCTCCTCAGGAGTAAGTCCCATTGAGTTCAGTGGGATGTGAATGCCAGGAAAGGGACTGCCTGATTGTGGTTTACATTTCTTAGATTGTTATACCTGTGTGATAAAGTAAAAAATAACAAAAAATGTTGTAGAGTTCTAGAGCTGTAAGATGCAAATGAGTTATGCAACCATAGTGAATCGTAGGAACTGTAGTTTGTTAAGGAGGACTGTCCCACCATTCCTCTAACAGAGCCACAGTTCCTTGAATGGTTTAAACCAGGCACCCCCAAACTCTGGCCCTCCAGATGTTTTGTACTACAATTCCCATCATCATACCTGCCAAGTTCCTGCCTGAAAAATAAGGGATCGGACCGGAAGTAGCGCTGCCGCCATTTTGGAACTGGGCAGAGCAGCACCAAAAGTCGCTTCTGAACATGCTCCGCCCAGTTCCAAAATGGCCACCGCGCCAGAATAAACCTGGAAAAAACAAAAAAATCCGTTTTTTCGGCTGGGAACAGCTGGAAAAATGGGGGTTGCCCGGGGAATACGGGAGACTTGGCAGCTATGCCCATCATCCCTGACCACTGGTCCTGTTAGCTAGGGATCATGGGAGTTGTAGGCTAAAACATCTGGAGGGCCGCAGTTTGGGGGTGCCTGGTTTAAACTATCAATCCCTCTTCCTAGGTAATGCTAGGAATTGTAGCTCTGTGAGGGGAAGAGGGGTCTCCTAGCAACTCTCAGCACCCTTAACAAATGACCATTCCAAAGATTCTTTGGAGGAAACTATGACTGTTTACGGTATTGTGGTATAAATGTGATATAAATCTGAGATGGGCCTCAGATTTAGCAGGAAGAAGCTGGTAGAAGTCGCCAGGGCTGTGCTGCAGGTCAAAGGGGCTCACAAACAGGAGACACAACTGTTTCGGAGGGGAAAGAATGGATTGTAGTTCCTTGGCTGAGGAAGGGGTGGTTAGAACACCAGAAGAAAAGAACCCGTTAGATTACGCCATGAGAAACTCTGTCTCAGGATGTCCATTTAGGATTGGCATAAGATATGAAGGTGACGTCTCTTTTGAGTGATATGGACTACAGCATCCAAACAGGTTCCCAAGCCTAGAGTGGGGCCAAGACAAGCCTAGATTGGGGCCAAAGATTGGGAATGTTACAGGTGTGAAGGAGCTTTGAGGAAACCATTGGGTTCAGTGTTCAGTAATGTAGTGGTTCTTATTTAAGATTCCTAGTCTCTGTGTGTGGAGAGGCAGTTTCTATGGGGCCCTCTGACTGTGATGCCTCATTAAAAAATCTGATGAGACCAATTCCCAATAGTATGTTACTTCAACAAGTTTTAAACCTATTTATACACTCAAAATATAGTAACTGCTTGTCGTATTCCATCTCTTAAGTTATGTTTCAGTGATAGGCGTAGACGACCTGCTTAATTGTGGGCTGACATATTTATGATCGGCGTGCTCACATTTGAGGAAAGTGTATGAAATGCTAAAGTTAGGAAAAACAGCATACAAGGATGCATTATATTAGGGAAAATTGCATGCAGAAATCTGTATATATTGAGGACTCTTTTTTTGTAGAAAAACGAAAAAGCAAATTATTTGGAAAATACACCAAACACAATTGAGGATTGGAAACAGTTATAAATGGAGACTTTGAAATTGACTCCAATCTACAGATCACAGGCAACTGTGCATCAATATTGTTTTCATAAAATTTGATTTCCAAACATGGAAAAACTTAACTTAGCCCATAAAGGGTGCCCAATGTAGAAGTTATGAGTGACAAACAACCAGAGTATGCTCGCTCGACTTATTTTGCCTTCACTTTGTGTCTCTGCTACTTGCCCTTTATTTTAGTTCTTGTTTTTCCATCTGCTCCCTGCTTTGTCCCCTGGTTCAGCTCACTGGGACCTTTCGCTCCCTGCTCCTGGTACCTCTTCCTACTAAGCTTTGAGGTTTTCACAATTGCCAGCAGGCTCCATATACTTCTACTTGCCCTGGAATCTGACTGCGGGGGTTTTCCTCAGCAAACTTATCTTTCTTTTCAGCCCACTGAGCCCTCTACTGCTGACAACTTCCCTCAGCAAATAGGATGTTCATGGACATCCCATGGCATCACTTCAGCTCAGCCAATGGGTGCCAGAGGTTTCATTGTTGCCGCGATATAATCCCTTAGCACATTACAACATAGATTATATGGGTCTGTGAGGTAATAAGCAGATTCATCCTTAGACTCCAAAGTGCAATTTCTCCATTAATGGCTTTTTAAAACCCTTCTGCTGAAAATTCCAGAGCTGTACCTACCTCCTGTTTATAATTTTGGTCTTTGCTTTCCCTAGTACTTTTCCTTTGGGTGTGTAAACTGACACTTCACAGTTAGAGTAAACTTTCGCTTCTTCTTCCTTCATCATCATAACTTTTGAGTAGCACTAGATAGAAAAACAGACAGGTTTTCACTTGGAAAGGGGGTCACAGTAATGATTTATTGGCATGTACCTTTTAGCAGACAAGAGTTTGACTTAATGTGTGCAAATGCTGTGCCACATATTCTGCCCTCAGATGCGAGGGGTAGAATTGTTTTGCACAGGTCGGGACAATCCAACACACATTGGTCAGAATCTAGGCACAGTGGTGTATTTAACTAAGTTCTACTCAGAGCAGATCCATTTAAAATAATGTACCTGAGTTAGTCATGGGGATTCATGTAAATGGTTCCATTTTGAGTAGGACCAACATTGGATACAATCCACCAATGGCATTTAAACCTATAGATCAGGCATCCCCAAACTTCGGCCCTCCAGATCAGGGTTCCCAAACTAAGGCCTGGGGGCCAGATGCGGCCCAATCGCCTTCTAAATCTGGCCCGCGGACGGTCTGGGAATCAGCATGTTTTTACATGAGTAGAATGTGTTCTTTTATTTAAAATGCATCTCTGGGTTATTTGTGGGGCATAGGAATTCATTCATTTTTTTTCAAAATATAGTATGCCCCCCACTAGGTCTGAGGGACAGTGGATCGCCCCCCTGCTGAAAAAGTTTGCTGACCCCTGCTCCAGATGTTCTGGACTACAGTTCCCATCATCCCTGACCACTGGTCCTGTTAGCTAGGGATCATGGGAGTTGTAGGCCAAAACATCTGGAGGGCCACAGTTTGGGGATCCCTGATCTAGGCATTCAAATTTAAATGGAATTAAGCAGAATGCATTCTTTGATGGATGGCAGTGAAGAAGTTTTCCGTATGTGCCCATCTGAATCTTGTCTAACGAGTGCATAAAGTCAAAATCATTTGGTCAGTTCTGCCTCTGCAACATGTCTGCAGCCTCTGTGCATGTGTGTAACAGGAAAAAAAATCAGATGGGGGGGGAGGAGGGGGCTAATGTTGTTCTTCATATGTGATTATTAGGTCATGTCTTCCAATAGCCTTAGCTTTTTATGCAGATGGTCAGGCACATTTATTTATTCGTTTATTTCAGCAAATTAAAGTAAGCTAAGTGCATTTGACCTCAGATGGCCCTGGTCTAAGTTAATTTGAAAGACAAAGCTCATAAAGTTCCAGTAAGACACATCAACAACTTCCCAGCATAGGTTGAAATGTGATTGCGGCAACATAACCTTCCAAGCCAGATGCAGCATGAAGTCTCAGGCTAGCTCAGAATAATCTGGAACAATTTAGTGTATGCAAGGCGGCCACAAATGCAGCGTGAGTAGGGTGAGCCCCCACTTGCTTCCTTTAGCTGCACAGAACCTTGTGAGAACAGAACAGAACAGAACAGAACAGAACAGAACAGAACAGAACAGAACAGAACAGAAGAATGGAAGGAGAACCTGCTGGACCAGGTCAATGGCCCATCTATTCTAGACTCTTGTTCTCACAGGATCCATTCAGACACTGCAATGGGAGGCCCTCAAGTAGGACCGAAACACACAGCAGCCCTCTCCACTCCTGCGGTTTCCAGCAACTGGCATTCAGAAGCATTGCTGTCTCCAACTGTGGAAGTAGAACATAGCCCTTGGGGCTTGTAGCTACGGTATTGATAGCCCTCTTCTCCATGATTTTTTCCAATGTTCTTTTAAAGCCATCAAGGTTGGTGGCCATCACTACCTCGTGTGAGAGGGAATTATGTAGTTTAACTATGTGCGGCGTGAAGAAGTACTATATTTTACCTGTCCTGAACAGCCTCCTGTAGGAACGAGTTCCACAGTTGACCCAAGGACTTTCTTCTTAATCCACCAACTTTCGGCTTCAATGGGTGTCCACAAGTTCTAGTGTTAGGAGAGAGGGAGAAGAACTTATCTCCACCCACTCTCTCCGTGCTAGGCACCAAACATCTATCGTGTCGCATCTTACTTGGCTTTCGCCTAAACTAAGAAATATTAACTCCACCCCCGTAACATCCCTTCTCGTTTCCGTTCTTCTCTAACAATTGAGCACCTTAGCGTCCCTCTTCTACTTGAAGAAAAAAGAAAATCGAATTCAAATCAAATGTGTGCCATGGCATTAAAATTCCATAAAACTAGTTTATTGAAATAGGCTGCAAAATGACATTCAATTGTACGTGTCGTTTCAGTATTATTTACAAAGTTACATATTTACAAGATACTGGGGATTGGCTGTTGTGCTTTTTTAAATTATTTTTTTTTTAAATTCAATAGTATGCAGTGGTGTGCGGGCATTGGACTGAGGGGACTAAGCTAGTCCCCTAAATGTTCCCCTGCCACCTCCTTTGCAAAGCACAGGAAGCTTCTACCCAGCTTAGGGAGGGAGGCGCAATGCTCACGTGCAAGACGGCATGATGTCACAACATTACATGCATAACATCGACCCCCCCCATGCCCCTCACAAGCTAGCGCCTCTGGCCCTAACTGTTCCACTATGAAAAATTTCACTGCACGTCACTGATAGAATGTATTTTCGACCCCTATATCCCAGCACTGATCCACAGATGACTTTCTAAGGTGCTAAAGTCATGGCAGGGAACCCTGTGTATCCTGAATCTCAAGAAGTGGGGGAGGGGGGCACAATTGGTGTGAAATTTGCCCACTCTCTTTTGAAAATAGCAGAGCCAGAGAGGCCCTGTGTCTGTCCAATTAAGTCAGGGTCCCCAAACTAAGGCCCGGGGGCCAGATGCGGCCCAATAATCTTCTCAATCCGGCCCACGGACGGTCCAGGAATCAGCACGTTTTTACATGAGTAGAATGTGTCCTTTTATTTAAAATGCATCTCTGGGTTATTTGTGGGACCTGCCTGGTGTTTTTACATGAATAGAATGTGTCCTTTTATTTAAAATGCATCTCTGGGTTATTTGTGGGACCTGCCTGGTGTTTTTACATGAATAGAATGCGTCCTTTTATTTAAAATGCATCTCTGGGTTATTTGTGGGGCATAGAAATTTGTTCATATTTTTTTCTCCAAAATATAGTCCGGCCCCCCACAAGGTCTGAGGGACAGTGGGCCGGCCCCCTGCTGAAAAAGTTTGCTGACCCCTGAATTAAGTCCTGTAAATTTCACGTCCTGGGAAACTGAGGCACGGCAGCGTCTGTGCGAAGACTGTGGCTTGCGAACACACCACCAACCAAGAACCCTGGGAACCCCTCACAGAACTACAGTTCTAAGCACCCTCAACAAACGGGGGGGGGGGCAGAGCTTTAAATGTATAGTGTGTAAGCAGAAAGGGGCTGTATGATTAAGTCCACCTATAAGAGAAGGAGAGACTTGTGTTTTTCCATTATCCCATTCTGTGAGCTGCACTACAGAGGGTGGGTGGTGGGGAACCCCTGCAGGCCTGAGGAAATGCTAACCCAATGTTTGTCTGTTGCACAGGTCACCGGCCTTTCCAGTGCAGATACTGCCCCTACAGTGCCTCTCAGAAGGGAAATCTGAAGACCCACGTCCTTTGTGTCCATCGCATGCCTTTTGACAACAGCCAGTATCCAGACCGCAGGTTCAAGCGCTCCAGAGTTGACGCCGAAGCTTCTGGGAATTGCGAGGAACCTGGAGCTGTCAAACCTGGGAGCTCGACAGAGTTAACAGAGGAGGGCAGCCAGGCCCAGGAGTAATGCCGCAGAACAAATCAATCTGTATATTGCAATATTATTTTACACAGTTTTTTTAGATATGCATTTCGGGTAACACAGAGAGTTTGCTTAACTGCCTTCTGAGGAAAACAGATTGTGTGCAAATTCCCAGAAGCGTGCAGGATGTTTAAGACATTAAAGACACACACACACACACACACACACACACACACACACTAAAAAGAGAAAGAGGGGGGGGGACAACAACCAGCCCTTGAAAATGGCTGTTAAACTGTTACCTGGCAACAAGTACTTCCAAACAATGTAGGTGGAGATAAATCAAGTGGGTGTTGTTGTTTTTCTTCTTCTTCCCCCAAATGTGTGCAGGTTGCAAGATATCTGTGTGTGTGTGTGTTTGTGAGAAAAAATACTGAAATAAAGGGTGCATTTCTAACACTAAAGTGGTCTTTATCCAGAAAGAATGCTCTTATCAGAATATCTATCTATATATCTATATCTGTGATACCATCTTCCTGATTTAATGTTGCCTTGAAGATTGTGTGAGTGGGGAATTGTGTGTGCGTGTGTGTGTGTGTGTGGGGGGGGTGTTCCTGTGTTTTCATTGTTGAAAACACCTTTTTAATATGACACCGACCGCTGCCATTTGCCTAGCGTCGTAATGAGACGTGTTGGTGGAGTGAGGTGGTGCCAGGCTGACTGGAGCTGTCCCTGCTGAGAAAATCAATCCAAGTAGTGCTCCAACTCTGCACTCTCAGAGAAATTTTAGACGACCCATAAGCTACAGTCAGCGCTGACTTGTATTGAAAAGGATTGTGCTGTTAACATTTTAATTTCTGAATTATATATATATATAGATATAGATATACATATTATATATATAGCGAAAGACACACACACACACACACACACACACAGCCAAATGAGTCAAGGGTTAGAGCAGAAAGGGGGGACCTGCAGGCCAGCAAAACACTGCAGTTAATTGTACAATGTGGTTTTTGGGGGGGACTGTATTTTTCTCTCTTTTTTAGATGAACTTGCAGTATTGAGAGAAATATTCTCCCTCCCCCTTCCTATTTTGTTCCTTTTTAATGAAGTAGGTTGCTATAGAAAGATTTAGAAATAAAATACTGAAGGAGCGTGCTGGATAGAGAAACTAGTTAGCCTTGTCTAGAGAAGATACCAGTGCAAAAAAGGAGAAATTATTATTATTCAATAGAAAGTTGGTTTCTTTTCTGTTTGTTTGTGGGGGTTTTTTAAAGAAAGGGGGGAAAGACTTGAATGAAAGATTCCCCAGGCAAGATTAGTTTTCATTTATTAGGGTGCTGTTGTTTTTATTTTTATTTTTTTTAAAGTGTTGCAGACATTGTGCAGGACAGTGTATTTTGTTTTTTTTACTGGAGAAATCTCTTTTCAAGCAACTTGACCTAAAATATGAATCCAGACATCCTGCCCCTTGTCTCTAGTGAAAGGGGGGGAAATATGAAGGACGAAAAAAGTGTTAGCTAATATTTCTTTGTTTTTTTGTAAGGAAAAGAAAGCGTGTTCTATATTTTTGCAGATTTTAGCTTTTCTACTAATTGGCCCCTTCCAAATTTAATCCTGTCATTTCCCACCTAGGAAGCTTTGGAGAGATTATAATGAAAAACATGACTGAGGAAAAGAAAAAGATAAATGTAAGAAAGGCAGTTAATGGCTTCTCCTTACACCCACTTGAGTGGCAAAAGATTTTAGCCTTTTCATGTACTTCCTTTGAGAGAAGCAAAATTGGTGCTGTTTAAGATGATAGAGAAGTATTAACTTCTTCTAAAAACAAAATCATTCAGAGTTAAAAAAAATAAAATGTAAGAAAGAAAAAGTCAATATATATCCTTGCAGGCTGGGAGCACAGAGTAAAAAACCCCAGGGCCTTAAAAACTTCAGCTCTGCCTACAGCAGTTTACAAAAAACACTAAACTGCAATCAATGTAAATAAAATTCGTAGCGCTACCCTGAGACTGGAAGAAAGGAAAGAGATTCTCAGGCTAATATGAAATACAGTTTGCATATGCTGTCAGGAAAAAAATAAAAACGATACCATCCAAGTGAAGTTTCAGTTAAACTGAGGGTCGCTGTGTAACGTAGACCGCCATCTGGCAGAGGGCAAGCTGCTTTTCTCATTTTTGGGGAGATTTTTTTTTTCCTAGTATAGTTCTCACTGCCTTACTTAAATCAAGTTGATAAACTTAATGCAACTGTTTCTCATGATCCTAGGTAAAGGATTGAAATGTAATTGAAGACTTTCTGACTGTAGTAAGCTTTAGGATTTTAACTGCACTACCGTGTTTGGTGACTGTGTTTCGGTCGCTTGCTTTTGTGTGTTTGCGCCGCCTTCCGTATCTTAGCGAGAAAAAAAAAAGAGGGGAAAAAAAGATCCCACATTCCATTTTCTTGCACTTTTTTGGAGCTCTTTTCAGTATTCTTTTTGTGTCTTCTGAGCATTTTCAGATACGACAGGCAATAATTCCGTTTGTGACACTGGAAATTCCTCTCCCGTTCTTCGTGATGTGTGTGTTGAATCCATTTGGTCTGGTGCTACTGTCCCTATCTTTTGCCTCTGACATCAGCCTCCCCCCCCCATTTTTTTCCAGAACATTTGTAACTTGGAATACAAACAAGTGACAGGAGCAGTGAAACATTGTCAGTTTCTGAATATCATCATGCTTCTCATATCTAAACATGTCAAGTTTTTTCTCTGTAACTTCTGTAGTCTGTGATATTGGTCAAAATACTGTCTACATTCCTACGCAAAGGAAGAAAAAAAAATACTGTATCTGTCTTGGAGAAAATCTGAGATCAATAGAGTAGAGGATTTTGTTGCTATGCTTGTAACAATTAGGAAAAAAAACCTTTGTATTTAAAGTTAATTCTTGGTCATTATTTATTATTATAATACATCAGTTGACAGAACTTTATTCTGGTATAGAAGTATTAAAAGTTGTTTCCCCCCCAGCAAATGACTGTTTTTTCTTTCTGCTGTTAGAATAAAAATGTCTTTGAAATGGTACAGTTTTAACCAGTGTTTTACGCAATAAAACCTTTACCTGTGGGGGCAGAGAGAGAGAGAGAGAGGTTTTCCTACTTTGCTTATATTTAATAGGAAGTTACAGACATAATTTTGCTTCAGCTTTTGTAAGATTTGAGAAAAAAATGTCACTGGAGTCACAATTGTTAGTCAGCTACCAGAGTGTTAGGCAGTTAAGCTGAGTGTTTGATCAATCCTCTTAGTATTATGGAACAAATCTATAAACAGTATATACAGATATATATATTATATGTGTATATATATTGTGCTTAATTAAAAGACTGTTGAAATCTGTTTTAGTATGTAGTAATAATTGATTTCTATAATATTGATTACGTGCTGTGGGGCAGGGGGTAAAGTATGTGTATAAAGTCACATTTTTCACATAAAATAAAACATTTGTTTGCATAGGTCCTACATGCAACTTTGGAAAATGGTAATGTTTCCTATAAAGGCGCATGCAAAAGACGACAGCCTTCTGTTTTAAAGGAATCTCCAGAGCCACCCTGTTCTATCAGATCAGATCTGGACTACCTCCTGTTGAAAGGAGTAATATCCAGTAATTCAGGACTTCCAAATGAAATTGAATGAGCAGAGAAAAATACAAAGAACACACAATGGGAACAATCACATGGAAAAATGTTTTCTGGGTAGGGCCATTTTACATTATATTTGGAGTGACTGCTTGCTTCAGTATATAACAATTTATCTGTAACATTCATAACCTGCCCTTCATCTGCCAGAGCAGAGATACAAAACATACTTAGAATACAACCAAACTCAATATGTGTGCACCTATGTGCAGGCGCCTTTGTGCAAGGCCTTCTAAGACGTGCTGGCTTTTTGTTTTTGTTTTGTGTTTGGTATATACAGATATATTTTGTATATGCCAGGCATCTGAAATGGTCCAGCTCAGAAAAAGCTGAAGTGTGAGTTGAGCTAATGCTACCCCCCAGCTAAGCCAATTCCTCATTGTTATTTTAGAGTCTGATTCCTGGTGGTAAGTGCAGCAAAACTGCAACATGCTTAAAAGCAAAAAAAACCCGAGTAATTAAAGTATTCTAACTGGGCATTCCTAAACACAGGAAGATCTTTTGGGTTCAGATCATCTGGCAGAGGATAAGGGATTTAAGTGGGTGCAACCGGGGATGGAAACTGAGGCTGAGCCAGAGCTCTGCAGCTCTGCTCCATGTTAATCTGCTTAGCCGGGCAGATCTGGGCTCAGGATATTGTATGTACTTAGGGAAGGTGGAGCATTTTCAGAGTACAGTGGTACCTCTGGTTAAGAACTTAATTCATTCCGGAGGTCCGTTCTTAACCTGAAACTGTTCTTAACCTGAGGTACCATTTTAGCTAATGGGCCCCCCTCTGCCGCTGGGCCACTGCTGAGCGATTTCTGTTCTCATCCTGAAACAAAGTTCTTAACCCGAGGTACTATTTCTGGGTTAACGGAGTCTGTAACCTGAAGCGTTTGTAACCTGACGTGTTTGTAACCCGAGGTACCACTGTATAAGGTCTTCCTGGTGCTTTTTTTTCTCTAAAAAAGAGAGAGAGGGTTAGCCGTACTCTCAGTTTCCTACTCATATTGAAATACTGTCCCTCAATGAGGCCAAACTTTGATTCACAAAATGTTTAGGGGTATGCGTACCCCTGCGTCCTCCCAGAAAAAAAAAGCACTGGGTCTTCCTTACTTAAAAAGCAGGCCCACAACAACCATATGGGCAAAGGCTCGTGGTGGTTTAGATAAAAGTTTGCTGGGCATCAGTCAAAGCAGTCATTGTGTGAGGATATCCCGTTTCTGGCATCAACTCATATCCTGGCTTGGAGTCAACTCAGCCCACATGAACATACACACACGCCAGGTGTGTTCCATATTTCCTCAGAGTTACCAAACCCAAGTTTCAGTACAGGTACAACTTGGTTCAAAAACCACTCACATGAAGCTGCTTGAAGCAGATACAAATTAATGAATCGACTGCATGTTCAGTCCTAAAGTACATATCCCCCCACTTCCTAAGAATACTGGGAACTGTAGTTTATTGTTCACATAGCTATAATTCCCAGCACCCTTTTAAAAAGTTCCCAGAATTCTTTTTTTTAAAGGGGGGTGCACTTTTAACTGTATCGTGTGTACCCACCCTGAGAAGCCTTTTTGTAACCCATTTATTTTTTGTGAAATTCTGGAAGCGACATTCCCACTGAATGCAGCATGGCTTATTCCCAAGTAAGCATGCATAGGATTGCGCCGCTTATTCAAACAACAGCACATTCCTATGTGCCTACTTGGATGTAAGCCCCATTGAGTTCAATGGGCCTTTTTCTCAGGTGAGTGGGTAAAGCCTAATCAGCTTTTTCAAAATAGCCACCTGGACAGTTCTCTAAAGTGAAGACCAAAAGACTTCTTTCTGCAAACAAGCACTCCTTGACAAATGCTATGGCATTTATTTTGAGCATGGCTTCAACTGCATTTTACAAATGCTTTATCAACTAGTAAACTATTTCTGTAACTTCACGTCAGAGATCCATGTTAGGTATGGTCAAAAAGAGATAATCGCAGCTCCACCGTCCACATTTTACAAGGAGAAATAATTTCTAGGAAATATGGTCTGGTTCCAGCTTTTGCATGCACATCAAGCTGATGAGTGAACCTGTGAGGAACCTGAGCCATCTTGTTGATAACTGCAAAACTCAGCAAAACAGAACTCTAGCAGATTTCCGTGAAAATTTCGTCAGCCACATATTTGCTTGGCTGAAGCCCTGGTTTCTATTTTCCTCTTATACAGTGAGGGATGGGGGAGAGAGTTGATTCTGTTTGCATTTAAAGGCGAACCTACTCAGTTTGCCTTTTTTGAAACATTACACAAACTAAACACAGCTATCCGGGGGAAAACCCCACATTTTTCCACATTGTGCAGTGCAGTTCTCCAGCCAAGCAATGCGTACCAAAATGCATGTACCAGGGCAAATTGTGCACCAAAATGAGTGAAAATTACAAAAATGATAGGGGAAATTGCCTTAAAGGAATTACTTTGGGGGAAATGTACACTAAGAATGCTGGTGAATTTTTAAAAAGATGTTATTTTAATCCCAAAACTACCTATAAACCAACATGTATACTACATAAAAAAAAATACAGAAGAGTATATAGAGAACCCAAAAGAGTGTGAAAATGAAAGCAAGAAACCCCCTTCACCCCTGTTTAGAATGTGAATAAGAGGAGGAGGAAAGCACACCTTGTAGATAAGGCCTGGATCTCACCATTAAGTCACACACATCACTAAACTGTAAAAAAAGGGGGGGGCATGTGTTTGCTGCTGGGGCTCAGTAAGAAATGACCCTGCCTGATGTAGGGTATCACACCTTGCCAAAAGGAGAGAGGGGAGAGAGGTGACCTAGGTTCTTCTGGATTAGAATCATAGGAGCCAACTCCTACGGGTTGAGGGCCTTTGAGCTACCCCAATAAAATATTTGATACTTTTACTTGCCTCCCCCAGCTCCAACCCGGAAGAAAGATCAGCACCTGGAGCCAAATGCTGATGAAATTTCATAAGGACTTTTTTAAGAAAAGAAAAGAAAAGAAAAGAAAAATTCGCACACCAATTTTAACATGTCGAGAACTGAACTAAGGTTGGAAAAATGAGAAACAAAGAGAAATGTCCAGATTCACCCATCCCAATTCACAGCCTTGCTTGGCTAATTCACTTTGGGTGGGCAATGACCTCACTTGTGATCATTGCTGTTATCACTTGATAATCCAAATGTGTTAAATAGTTGCCACAGAACATCACTGCTAATATGACGAAATTACCCAACAATGGGAGACAGCTAGGAAGTACCGTATATCCTTATCTTGTATTATTATCTTGTACTAGTATTTATTAAATTTATATACAGCTCTTCATCCAAAGGTTTACAACATAAAAAACACAAAATACAAAAAAACCCCAAACATAATAGCAAAAACAAACCAACCAATAACTCACCCTGACACGTTTAAAAGGACACAGATTGCTCAGTCAGCCCAAGACCTGGTTAAAGAGGGACATTTGCACCTGGTACCTGAAATAAAGAGCCAGGTGAGCCTCCCTGAGGAGAGCATTCTACAAAAGGCCCATCGTCATGTTGCCTGTTAAACTTGCCAGTTAGACTTCTCCAGTGTCCCCCCCCCCCAAAAAAAACCACGTTTATCTCATTCCGCCTGAGTCTCAGGAAACACCGTGACAGGAAATGAGGCTGCTATTGGGGGTAGCAACGGAACTGACAATTCACCATGCTGGAGAAGAAACTATTTTTTTTAAAGAAAATATTATTTTCTTCTCCCGTTAGATTCACAAAATGTTTAGGGGTATGCATCCCCCCAGAAAAAAAAAGCACCAGACTTCTCCAGCAGAGTAGAGCAATGCATTAGTTTGGGGAGGAAGGATCAGCCCTTGCTTCATTTTGGCCATTTTTTACTTTGCATATGGTACGGTCCTATTCAGAATATGACAAAGGAAACGTTTACCAGTGAACCTCAGTGGAATATTTTTTTCAATTCTAACTGGAGGATTCAATACACAGCTTCTTGTGCTGTTTCCCAGAGCCTATGGACATTTTCAAGCACACGATTTGGCTCACTAACCCAAGTAAGAGGTAAGGCAGATGGTATGTGTACATATTGACTGAAATCATTGTGAACCATCTCCTCTAGACCCTCCTGTGGACAGTAGGAGCCCATGATAAAACTGTCCATTTGGCCTTCGGAAGGAGCTCTGAGCTAGGAGGCCTTCCATCAAGGTTTGTGGCAGCTGGAGCCCATCTTGGCTCTCGGAAGCAGAATATCCACAAATATTATTAAACAGCATTATCTCACAAAAAAACCATTTAGGAAGATTTCAGCTACACCAGCAGTCTTCCTGTACAGATGGTGAATGTCTTGACAAGACATTCTCCACCTATCATTTGAAAGCTGCTCTCAGCTTTAAGATAATGTTTCTTGTTGAAACTTTTATAAGGCCTATAACCCCTCTGTCTAGTGTCACTGGGGAACAGAATTCTTCTCCTATCTGTTTAACATCTGTATTTTAACCACATAGTGGGGGGGAGAGAGAGAGAGAGTGGGAGGGCGGGGGGGACCCATTACCTTGTGTATTGTTAAGCTGAACAAAATTATTCTTAACTAGAGTGGTTTTGATTTCGGGATCTTTGTACTTGGCACAACCTATGAATCTGTGAATCAGAAAAGAGCCTGCTGGGATCAGGCAAATGGCTCATCTAGTCCAGCATCCTGTCGTCACAGTGGCCAACCAGATGCCTCTATGGGAAACCCAGAAGCAGGACCCGAGACAAGAGCAACTCCAGCAATTGGTATTCAGAAGCATTGCTCCCTTCAGCTATGGAGACAGAGCATAGCCATCATGGCTAGTAGCCATCATCTGCTTTCTCCTCCAGGAATTTGTCCAATGCTCTTTTAAAGCCATCTAAGTCGGTGACCATCCCTGCATCCTGTGGGAGAGAGATTGATCGTTTAACTACATATGTGCTGTGTGAAGGAGGACTTTCTTTTATCTAGTGAATCTTTCAATTTCTGTTCTCTACATTTCTCATTCCCCCCCCACTGCATTCTTGCTAGAATTTTTCCCTAATATAATGCATTTTTGCATGTTATTCTCACTAAAATATGCATTTATATATTTTTTTATGCATTTTTATTTTGCTTGGCTGGAGAACTGTTTTGCAAAATTGAGAGAAGTTGTAATTTCAAACTATTGCCTTTAAAAAAAAAATGCTTCCTGCTTCAAAAGGTGCAAATTAGGAAAACTGAATTGAATTAATTGTGGATAGGTGTGTTGGGACAGAAGGGTAAATCTGTGGTTTTGATTCTAGAATAATATAGGGCAGGATTACAATGCCACCCAAATATTTTTGTTGCTCCTCACTTGTTGGTGTTGCTAAAGTCATGTTTAGAAAAAAAAAGGTGTGAGAGAGCCTTGGTGAACAGGGAAATCACAGGAAAAGAGGAGGAAGAAAATTTAAATGATCCCAGAGTGAACTGTTTTGCTGTTAATACAGAAATACAGAGCAAGACACATTTAATGGGCTGTATTTTTTATTATACTATGCTGAATAATTAAGTTTGAGGCTAAGTGTCACATAGATTTATCTTTTAATTAAAAAAGCATGGTTCACGCATATTTGAGTGGTAGTCCAAATAAATGCAATATAGAAATTTATGTTTGTTTATCTAGGTGTTAATTACCTAGAGATTGTTCTGGATTACTTCTTTTTATAAAGTGTCATAGGCTCATGTCAGAAGTAATAAAGCTTAACGGAGGAACCTTATCAATTTGCTAACTATAATGCTAGTGTGACCTGGAAGAGAAAAACAACAACCCAGGGGGAGCAGACTTTGGAAAACGTTCTCTACGTGAGTCCATTCAACATATAATGCCCCCCTTCACTTGCAGAATAATGCTGGCATTTCCATTCTCGTATGTCAAAAGTATTAATATGTCAACTGTGTTTTATTGCCATCCCTACATGTAATTATTTATACAACACATGGTTATTTATGCCATACACATACACACATACACACACACACCATATTGTAAGGTGAAGCTACAAATCGTCATACACGTGGTAGGCAGGCAACAGCTTTTGATGAATGAAGTGCCATTTTTTGAGCACAGGGCACTGGAGGAACTGCTGTCCTGGCACAGAAACCCATCCTTCATTCCACACCAACCTGTAAGCCCACTGCTGGAAGAAACCACAGAATCAACCATAGGGGGTTAGGTTCCATGACTGTCAGATATGACGGATTTCAGAGCTGGAAACCTCCCCTTAAGATCTAGCATCATATTTCTTACAGATATAAGCCATTCTCTTTTTTTCCACCCACCAACTATCATGCAAGAAGCATAGAAGACATGAGAGTCTGCTGGGCCTGAACCTTGATTGAAGGCGCCTTCCGCAACGTGTTCTGGGATTGCGTGTGGCATCCTGACTACAATTTTATCATGAAAGCACAATAAATGGATGTCTGGAGGGACCCCAAGTAACTGGCTCCATGCCTTTCCACATTTTGGAAAGCCAGCTTCTGCAAGGAGGAACCTTTCATACTCGTGGATGTACATCCAGACATCCATTTATTGTGCATTCATGATCAATGTGTGCACACATGCAAAACTTTGAACTCTAATTTCCCAAAAATGTGTGGGGAGCTTAGAGGAGTAGAGATGCATAGGTCTGCTTTCTGAATATGTTGAAGGTGATTAAGCCACAGACATGATGGGGGTAGGGTAGTGCAAATGAGCTCACCCCTGCTATTCTTTTCACATGGAGCGTAACTACTGGCAGATATACCACCCCCAATAGCATTTGTGCTACTGCTTTTTAGGTTGAGGACTTTGCAACAGTGCAGCTCCACCCTCCTCCTCACAGAAGAGCCTGGATTGGCAGCTAGGATTGCTCTGCAAGTCTGGATCCTACCCAAAAAGTTCACATCAGCTTTTAGTGTCATGTGTGTTAATACCTGAAACACATTTCTTAATTTATTTACAACTTTGTTTATAATCAGAAATGTTATTTAGGTCTCTCTCTCTCTCTCTCTCTCTCTCTCTCTTTCTCTCTCTCTCACACACACACACACACACAGAATTGTACCTCAGTTTATGAGCTTAATCCATTCTTAAACCAATACCGTTATTAAACCGAGGTGCACTTTCTCTAATGAGGCCTCCCGCCGCCAGTGCCCTTCCACCATTAGGATTCTGTTCTTAGACCGAGGTAAAGTTCACAAACCGGGACACTACTTCCAGTTTTGCAGAGTTTGTAAACTGAATCATTCGTGAACCGGACTGTTCTTAAACCGAGGTACCACTGTATGTATGTGGAGAGAGAGAGAGAAAACCGAGGCATACTTAAACCGAGGTACGACTGTACAAATCTGCTTTTCAGAAACAATACTGGGGTATTTCATAATCTGACCCCAAAATACAACTTCGTCTACCAATCTGCTGAGTGACTTTATAGTTAAAGGAACAGCAAATCTCAACTGAATGGAGAAAGGACATTACAAGAGCTCCAGATTCCCTGCTGCTGACACCCACAATGCCAATTGTATCACTCCTCAACTGTTCTGAACAGAGAAGATTGAGACTTGTCCACTACCATAATGGGGAAATGTTTGGAGTTGGTTACAACCAGTAATGCCAATAATCATATGCTAAACATATTACGAAAAAAATAATTGGTCATCCTTGGAAAATGTTTACTCCTTTTTGTGGTTTCCAGTGCATCATTATTATTATTTTTCTTATGAACAGTAAGAAGAATTAAGAAAGAGCTAGAGGCCACTAAAACAGGCTGGTTTTTGATTTCCATAGATTCACTGGAGAAATAATGTAGGTAGTGTTGCTCCATCAGCGTAAACTGTTATACTCTATGTAATTGGCACAGGAGCCCAATAAAATGTAGAGGAGGGCTCACTCCTTTTTAAAGCCACAACAATCAGAGGAAGGCTCAAGGGTACGTGACAATTTATCAGTTATTGCAGTAAGAGCCCTGCAAGAGCCCTGTGGGATCAGACCAATGGCCCATCTAGTCCAGCATCCTGTTTTCACCAGGGGGACTAGCCAAGAAGTCTACAAACAGGACATGAAAGCAACAGCCCACCTGCCAATTGCTTTTCCCCCAAAGAACTTCCTGTTTGGAGGCATCCTATCCCTGAAGCTGGCAGCTGTACATAAGCATCAGGAGTGATGGACATTGCAGTATATACACTGCATATCACACACAAAGAAAGGGGAGGAGAGGACAACAACAGCAACTCAATCTCTGCCAATCATTTGCACTGCAATCCAGACAGCTGGCCCGAAAAATTTAATTCAGTCCAAAAATATAATTATCTGCATAATTGTATACAGTACTACCTTTCATCCCCAAAAGGCCTTCAAAGTGATTTGCAGAAAAATTTAACAATCAAATGCAATCCAGGCAAGACAAAGCAGAAAAATCTAGCTTTCTAACAAACTATAGTTTACTAGCTGGCCCGGCCACATGTTGCCTTGGCTCATCCATGTGATTCCCCCCACCCTGTGCCGATCCATAACGTATCCCGCCCCCTCCCCCCGGTTTATCCCTGTGATTCCCCCCAACCTGTCCCGACCCATGACGTATCATGCCCCCACCCCCTGGTTCATCCTGTGAGTGGTCCCACCGTGTCCTGACCTATCCCGTCCCCTCCTCCCCCCAACCCCCACCCAGGCGAGTCAGTACCTCCATTCAGCCTAGTCTGTAAAGGCTTTGGCCTGGTATGTAAACGGGAGCCGAGGTGCTGTTGAGAGGGAAGGTTTTATAGGTGCAGTACCAGTGTATCTGTCGCTAGAGGGCACTGGTTTGCAACCTGGTTCTTTTCCCAGCTTGCATTTTTGTCTGAGTGGTGTGTCTTGAAACATGGAGTTTTTACCAGGCACAGGTGTGACATCTGTCTTTGAAAACAGTATGGGGTCACTCTCATATTGACATGTGGTATTGTGTCCAAATTTGAACGCAATCGGTCAAGCGGTTTTGGTGAAAAGTGGATACTAACGGACATGGCTAGTTTACATTAATATACTGTATATATATATATATATATATATATATAGGTATAAGACAAAAAACAAACAAACCCCAAAACAGACTAAATAATATCACCTATCTACTTACCAGCATTCCAACCGTGCTCTGACACCTGCAGTCTAAAAGTACTACCAGGTGCTTGTCCTACCTAGAGTAGAGCCATATAAGTTAATGGGCGTGACTAACGCTGATTCAATAATTTCCATGGGTCTTTTCTGAATAGTTGGGTACAACCTTATCTTCTTATGTCCAACCTAACCCCTATTCTTCTCATGGAATTATTCTCTCTCTCTCTCTCTCTCTCTCTCTCTCTCTCTCTCTCTCTCTCACACACACACACACACACACACACACACACAGAGAGAGAGAGAGAGAGAGAGAGAGAGAGAGAGAGAGAGAGAGAGAGAGATGGTCAACCACTCCCAATTACTGCCATTTGGATCATAATGTCCTCAAAGATACAGATGTGGCTCCATGCCTTAGAACAATCACTGTGGAAAACTGCCAAGCAGGACTGGATCATGACAGCATTCTGATTTCCCGTGGTTTCTAGCAACTGGAATTCAGAAGTATTACTGCCTTCCTCCATGAATTTGTCTAATCCCCTTTTCAAGACATCTAGGTTGGTGGTCACTGCCTTCTGTGGGAACGAGTTCCATAGTCCTGCATAAAGAAGTCCTTTCTTTTACCTTTCCTGAATCTTTCAACATTCAGTTTCATTCCTTGAACTGGATGCTACCATGGGGGAGATGGAGAAGCTATACTTTGCCAATTCCCCTGTAATTCCCAGCACCACCCCATGCTGTTTCAAAGAGGATTTGTGTTGGCATAGAGGGAGATGTGGAAGGAAGGAGGAGTCAGTGAAAATTGCCTCTGCCCCTTCCATCCACAGGAACATCCAGTTCATGGATTTCAACCTCATGGAACTCTGGCTGCAGCCCATTGTCTTCCATATGCCAACATTTATGGAGTCTCAGTTTAAACAGCAGTTAAATTTCCCAAGATGTTCATACTATATTTCCAACTGGTTTTACTTGCACGGTCTGGGGGATTTCAGAATTTGTAAAGCTCAGGGTACATCAACACCATTGTTGAATCTGAAGGCAAACTGATTATCAGTTTTCTTGTGCAACTATGTTCTGCTGGCGCAAAGCATTTCGGCAACAATTATACCACTAAGGGACTTTAAACTTAGGGTCACCATTTTTTTTTGTGAGAGGAAATCGAACTCTCTAGTGATGGAGCTAAGGCACAAGGCTGTCATGATGCTCATCTGATCTAGCCCTCTTTTTTGCTGTAAAGTCCATAGCTCATTGGCAGAATGTCTGCCTTGCCAGTAGAGGGTCCCAAGTTCTATCCGCAATGGTATCTCCAGCAAGGGCTGGAAAACACTCCTGCCTGAAATCTTGGAGAGCCGCTGCCAGTCAGTAGAGACAATACTGAGCTAGATGGACCAAGGGTCTGATTTGGTAGAAGGTAGCTCCCTAGGTTCCTGGAGAAGCACCTCATGGATTGAGTGGTGCAGCCAATCAGACAGCCTGACGTCTTGGAATGGCCTTTGTTTCCAGTCAACATAAGTAGAAGACATAGACTAATCTTTGCATGCGAGGCCAAATGATTGATTTGTCTTTGCATCCATAACAAATGGGCCAACTATGAATGCAGAAACCCAAACTCCCAGCCAATAATTTATGACGCGCTTGCGTCCCATTGTAACTTCCTCTCTCCTTCAAATACATAATCAGTAGTAGGCACTGCTTTATTTAACATCTTTATTAATGATCTGAAGGATGGGGAAAACTGTACATTAATTACATTCACAGATGATGGTAAATTAGGAGGTGTTGCAAGTGCTGCCGCTGAGGACAGAATAGCACAAAGGATCTCAAAGAGGTTAGAAAAATGGGCAGGAATTAAGAATAAAAAGCCACTAAGGTAAACATGATTAAATACAAACTCGGAGGGGAATTTAGCCCACAGACAGCAGAATGACAAGGAGGAGAAATGATGGTATTAAAAAGAAAGCACAGTAGGCCAAGGCAATGTTGCAATAGTTGATGAAAAGTATCACTGCTATCCAGTGACACCACTGGTCACTGGATCCAGTGATGTGCTGCTGGGTACTAGAGGAGTAAATAGCAAAACTCCTATTTGGTGTCTGTACTAATGGAAAGCTCTGGCAGACTCTCTGGACTCTGTCCTGGAATGCAGTACAGAATGAAGTCTGGTCCATCTAGCTCACACTGATTGGCAATAGGATTTCAGGCGGGAGTCTTCTCCGAGCCCTACCTGGGGATGCCATTGGGGATTGAAACTGGGACCTTCTGCATCCACAGCAGATGCTCTTGACCACTGCACCATGGTGCCTCCACATGGCCATGTGTGAGGAGGACTTGAATGCATGAAACTACTGCAAAGAGCACTTTTATGCTTGCATCTGTTTCACACTGACGTGGCGTGAGCCCAGTGGCGGAGCTTCATGCTCCGGCACCGGGGGGCGGGGCTGGTGACCGTTCTGAGGCATAGTGCACGTTCTGGGGGTGGGGCGTGCCTCCCGGAGGGGCGTGGCACATGTTTTGGGGGCGGGGCGTGCACCCGCGAAGGTGCCCCTTGGAGCCCACCGCTCAGGGCGGCCCGCTCCTATCTTCCTATGCCCCTGTGTGAGCCTGAATGCAAAACGAGCATCTCCACTGCTTAGTAGATTTGTGGGCAGGTGCTCTGCCACACTTTAAAGGCGGTGTGAAAAGAAGTGGCTCTCAATTCGTTGAAGTCCAGTTTGTGCAGCAACCTATGCAAATTCGAACCCTTAACCCAGATGTTCCCCCGAGTCATTCACTGTTCCACATTTTGTGGGGTTTACTCTCTCTGTCTCTCAGCTCTTTTAAATCACAGGGTTTGAAAACACTGATGTGATCAGCACAAATCCTGGCATCTGTAACAGGGTGTGGGACAGATTCACAGCAATGCTCTGCAGCCCCTCCTGCACTCATTTCCTCCCTTTGGCCAGCATTACTTATTTTATTTTTTTAAAGAGAGACTTACTCTTCAAAAATCCAATTTTACAAGCGGTTAGACTTTAGTGTGGACGGTTGCTTTTCGGTAATTTGGAGATGGAAAAATTAATGGCTGGGATATTTAATTTTCAGACATAGCTACTGCATCTTTAAAGTATCTCTTTTTATATAATATTTTTATTGTCAATAATATTGCTTGAAGACTGCAAGGCTATTTCTCTTGCAGGAGGATATTTATTTCTGAAGAGACAGCGACGGGGTCTCTACTGTTTTCTGTGGACATGTAGTAAGTCACGGATAATGGTCCAGGCAGGTTGGAGAGAGACTTTTCATTTTGTTTATTCCTTATTTATCAGTTTTATGGTTATATCCATTGCTCTTATCGTTCAAGGTGGCATACACAGGTCTCCTTTCCCCCACGTTATCCTTACAGCAACCCTGTGAGGTAGGCTAGACCTAGAGTCAGTGATTGGTCACAGCGAGTTTCATGGCCGATTTCAACCCTAGTCTCCCAGGTCCTAGCCCACCACTTTATTCCATGTTCGGGGGGGGGGGATCTAGAAGTGAATAAGTTTGTGGAGGGGAATAATCCAGACCATAGGTCTGGAAATTTATGGGACCCATGTTAACATTCCTGTGCAGCACCTCTAAGAATAACAGATGGAATAGATGGGCCATTGGCCATTTACCTAATGCAGCAGGTTCTCCTTAGATAGCATTCCAGGCATGGTGGAGATGGGAAACCTTTGCGTTTCTGTCAGTTAAGACCTGACTTAACTGGGTGCTCATCAATGGCTCCTCTTCATCCTGGAGAGAAGTGACTAGTGGGGTGCCACAGGGTTCTGTCTTGGGCCCAGTCTTATTCAACATCTTTATCAATGACTTGGATGATGGGCTTGAGGGCATCCTGAGCAAGTTTGCAGATGACACCAAATTGGGAGGGGTGGCTGATACCCCAGAGGACAGGATCACACTTCAAAATTACCTTAACAGATTAGACAACTGGGCCAAAACAAACAAGATGAATTTTAACAAGGAGAAATGTAAAGTACTACACTTGGGCAAAAATAATAATAATGAAAGGCACAAATACAGGATGGGAGACACCTGGCTTGAGAGCAGTACATGTGAAAAGGATCTAAGAGTCTTGGTAGACCACAAACTTGACATGAGTCAACAGTGTGATGCAGCAGCTAAAAAAGCCAATGCAATTCTGGGCTGCATCAATAGGAGTATAGCATCTAGATCAAGGGAAGTAATAGTACCACTGTATTCTGCTCTGGTCAGACCTCACCTGGAGTACTGTGTCCAGTTCTGGGCACCACAGTTCAAGGAGGATACTGACTAGCTGGAACGTGTCTAGAGGAGGGCAACCAAAATGGTCAAAGGTCTGGAAACGATGCCTTATGAGGAACGGCTTAGGGAGCTGGGTATGTTTAGCCTGGAGAAGAGAAGGTTAAGGGGTGATATGATAGCCATGTTCAAATATATAAAAGGATGTCATATAGAGGAAGGAGAAAGATTGTTTTCTGCTGCTCCAGAGAAGCGGACACGGAGCAATGGATTCAAACTACAAGAAAGAAGATTCCACCTAAACATTTAGAAGAACTTCCTGATAGTAAGAGCCGTTTGGCAGTGGAATATGCTACCAGGGAGTGTGGTGGAGTCTCCTTCTTTGGAGGTCTTTAAGCAGAGGCTTGACAGCCATCTGTCAGGAATGCTTTGATGGTGTTTCCTGCTTGGCAGGGGGTTGGACTGGATGGCCCTTGTGGTCTCTTCCAACTCTATGATTCTATGGCTTATCTCTTCTCCGTGGCTGCTCGTTTTTCTGCTGCTCACTTTTTGTACATAAGTCAAAATGCACCTCTCTCTGCATGTAGGAAGCAGTTAATAATGAATGAGTTCATTCTGGCATCTTCATTTGGGTTGTCTCTCCTCTCGATTCTTTCTATATGGAATAAGTAGGCTTATCAAGTGGATATGCTTTAAGGCTAATGAGCCAGTGTCTACCATCTGAGAAGGCAGATAGGCACAGTCTCTCCACTGGCCTCCACTGATGTCTTTATTAATAGAAACCAAGATCCCTTCCTGAGATGCAAATTCATTAATGTTATTCCAAACTGAGATTCAAACTTTGACTCCCAAATTAAGTCTGGTATGGTAATGCCTAGTCCATGGGCATTGAATACGAGTTGATGCATGGAGTGCAATACTATGCATGTTTACTCAGAAATAAACCCAACTGTGTCCAGTGGGTCCTAATCGTAGGTAAGCATGGATAGGCTAGTATTCATATATAAAACCTCAAATGTATGGAGAAATCCATGGAGGATGAAGCTTTCAATGGCTGCTAGACATGATGGCTCTATATTGCCTCCAAGCTTTAGAGACAATGAGTCATATTCCCCTTGAAATTGATGGCAGTGACTTAACGTGAGCCTCATCTTCCCAAGGGTCTAATCTGAGCAGAAACTAGTTAGATACCACCCATTTATTTGTTTATCTCACCAGATTTATATACTGTTTGACTGTAAGAAAACCTCACAGCTCTACGCAGAAAGAATAAAAAATAGAACAGAAATAGTTAAAACATTATTTTTTAAAAAACAACGATAAGTTAAAAACCTGATAAAAAAAAATAAGTAACATTCCACATGTCTGAATAGGCTTTGCTTAAAGAGAAGTGTTTTAAGCAGGCTTTGAAAAGAGCATGGTAAAGGTGCCTGCCGGATGTCAACAGGGAAGGAGTCCCAAAGTGTGTGTGTGGAGGGGGTTTACCACACTAAACTATGGGTCATCAAACTTAGGTCCATGGGCCGGATCAGGCCCAATTGCCTTCTGGATTCGGCCCACGGATGGTCCGGGAATCGCTGCGTGGATCGCAAGCGCGTTCTTTCCCTCTCCCTCACACAGCAGCGGCGGCTCCGCCTCCTCCCTCCCTCCTCCTGGCTTCTCCCCACCCTGCCTAGAGGAGGAAGGGGGCTGCACTTTGTTGGTGCCAGCAGCAGCAGTAGCAGTGCTTGAGTGGTTGCCATTTTAAGCAGCCCCTCTCCGGAGCCCTTTCGTGTGCCGCTCATCGTCCCGCTATCGCCGCCAGCCCCTGCCGCTCGCAAGACACAGGTAACCAGCCATCAGGTCTCATGGTGCTTTTGCATAAATCCCCCCCCCAAAAAAAATAGTCCGGCCCCCACAAGTTCTGAGGGACAGCGGACCGGCCCCCTGCTGAAAAAGTTTGCTAACCCCTGCACTAAACGATTCATTTCTTACCAATGTGGAAGGAGTATTTTGTGGTACCTCTAATAGTGCCAGTTTCGCAGATCGCAGTGGTGAAGTGGCCGTATGCGGGGCAAGGCAATCTTGTCAGTAAACTGTTTCCCAGTTGTTAGTATGACTCCAAATACTAGTTGATGGGGAAGTTGACTGAGGGACTGTGATTTTGTTCATGGCATTGGCTTGGTGGCTCTGACAGCAGAATGCTGGACTAGACGGGCCTTTGGTCTGAACCAGCAGAGCTCTCCTTATGTTCATCAAGCTCTTTCTGGAAGTAAGAGTGAGGTTGTCCAATCATTTGATTCATTGCTCTTACAAGGAAATGTTACCATGAGAGAAGACAATGCTACCCTTCTCTTAGTTATTATTCCACATATATTAAATCACAAAGCTCTCTAAGCAGTGTACATAATAAAATTGTAGAGAAAACCCGACTAAAATGCATGAAATGATTTAAACACACACACCCCAAATATACATAAAATAATTATCAATAAAACCAGTAAATTAAAAAAGAAAGAATATAAGTAATTGTCAAAGTAGGCTTGTTGAAAGGAAAGTTTCCAACAGGCATCTAAAGCAGGCATGGGCAAACTCGGTCTTCCAGATGTTTTGGGACTACAACTCCCATCACCCCTAGCTAACAGGACCAGTGGTCAGGGATGATGGGAATTGTAGTCTCAAAACATCTGGAGGGCCGAGTTTGCCTACGCCTGATCTAAAGCAAAAGAGGTGCGTGTGTAATGTCAACAGGCAGGGAGTTCCAAAGCATCAGTCTTGCCATGTTAAAAGGTGGACTCATCACAAATGTGGAACAAATATGATACGGCACTTGCAAAAGGGAAGTTCTGCAGGCCAAAGTGATTGAACAGGCGGATGTGGGGGGAGGCATCTTCCCTGCAACCTTAATGATGCAACCCTGACCTGCAGAAATGGAATTACAACTGTGGACTCTTCTTACTTGGAAATCCTGTGACCGTATCTCTTCTTGCCCACATGGGGGCGTGTGAGCAACTGTGAAAGGAGGACAAGAATTTCTTACCTCAGTGATGCTTCCCTGGAAAGAAGGATGGTGTACTTAAAGGGACTCCACCCTACCTATTGAGGCCGTCTCTGTGGCTGATATTGAGTCAAGTAGTCGAAGAAAAGGAAAGCTGTGTAAATTCCCCCCAGGAAATAATATTCTGAATATTTCAACCATTTTATTGCAAGGTAGCCCTGTTTAGGGAAGCTTTTAATGTTTAATAAATTATTGTATTTTAATACTTCTGTTGGAAGCCACCCAGAGTGGCTGGGGAAACCCAGCCAGATGGGTGGGGTATAAAGAAATTTATTTATTTATACGGAAACGCCGTTTACCTTCCCGCTGTAGCGATACCTATTTATCTACTTGCATTTTGACGTGCTTTCGAACTGCTAGGTTGGCAGGAGCTGGGACCGAGCAATGGGAGCTCACCCCGTCACAGGGATTCGAACCGCTGACCTTCTGATCAGGAAGCCCTAGGCTCTGTGGTTTAACCCACAGCGCCCCCTTTAAGTAGTGTACAAGAACTCAATTCAATGCAATTAAAAATCGGTTAAAGTTATAAAATCAGAACTCGGTTAAATGCCTGCTGGAATTTTTTTTAAGCCTCCAGCGACTGCTAGAATTTCAACAGGGAGGAGACCTGTCAGGTGTCAACTGGAATTGCGCAACTGTAGTTGGAAGGTACCCTGAAGGTCATCTAGCCCAACCCCCTACAATGCAGAAATCACAGCTCAACAATCCCTGCCAGATGGGCACCCAATCTATGTTTAAAAGCTTCCAATGAAGGAGAGTCCACTGCCTTCTGAGGTACATATGGAAGGGAGTTTTATTCCATGAAATTGGGCCCACAATACCAAACACTTGGCTTCTGTTGGCTATAAGTCATGCACCCCAGCTCTGGGGAACCACTAACAGTGACTCCTGCAAGTGATAGGGCAGGGATATAAGGGGTGGTGGTGGCAGAAAGCATTTATTAGTCACTTACTACACAAAACACCTCAAAGCAGCTTACCATCATAAAAGCATACAAAATACAAAAATGCAAAATACACCCATTGTTTATGAAAGCCTTACTAACTAAATGTGCTTGTCCTGCAACAATAGGAAAAGGACAGATGTTGCCACTCCAGCCTATTAAAAGTTGAATTTGCATCTGGAGGCTCCCCTTCAATGAATGGAAAATTCCAGTCCTTCTCCCTTATTTTCACAGCCACAGATATGGTGGGTGATTTTTGGAGGCCATTTTCATTTGCCCCTCATATTTTTTGTTCAAGATAATGGAGGCTTCTCTGTTGAATTGCATTAGTGATGGTCTTGCTCTGTGACCTCATTAAGGCCAATGGTCCACCTAGTCCACAGCATCCTGTTCTTACACTGGCCAACCAGATGCCAATAGGAAACCCACAAGCAGGACCACAGCCCTCTCCTCTCCTGTGGCTTCCAGGAACCAACATTCAGACGCATGCAGCCTCCAATCATGAAGACAGAGCATAGCCAACAAGGCTAGGACAACCTCTCCTCTGTGGCCACCACAGCCTGCTGTGGGACTGAGCTATGCCCTGAGTGATTTCCTGGGGGGTACCAAATTTCCATGGGACACTCAGACCTGGGAGTCAAATGTCTGGGTCTTGAGATTTTCCCCAGACCAACCTACCCCACTTCGCTTCGCCACCTTTACTTCACATCCTCCATGAGTGTGTTTGAGTAATTGGAAGGTGACGACGACAACTCTGCTAAGCTGGGTTGAAGAAACAGAGCGAGTTGCGGCTGTAATGGTAAAATCCACATTCATTGCTCCACTCACATTTGCCACTGGACATGCCCACCACTGGCAGGAGGCCCCAGGAAGGTTTCCCAAAATTGAATGCCACCCTCAGGCTGAAAAAGGTCCCGCACTCCTTTTTGGTAGCTTTGTGAGGGGGGGGGAGAGAAATCACCTGTTGCTTCAAAATTGGTCACCTCCATATCCACTCTGTCTTAGTAAAGTTCAACAGGATCAAAAGAAATTACACAGTAGCAAAATGCTTTATTTTATTGCCCATTTGCAAAGCAGAGGAATTAGAATCCTGACAACTGATTTGTTGCTATTTACTTTATCTATTTTTATTTTGCCTTTTGAGGAAGCTTTTACAACAATGCACTAAAATGTAAGAGCCAAACCTGCAGGAAGCCAGCAACAATCACACTTTCCAGGCATTCATTTCTCTGCGGGCAAATAGGAGACCGGAGGAGATAAGGAGCACCACTCTCTGTCTACCCCTGATCTACAGGCTTTCACTGGAATGAAGGAAAACAGCTGCCACGTAGTAGCAGATGGCGTGGCCGGGGTGTGCCATTCACCAAACCTCCCTCCCGCTTAGTCGCTGCATCATGCCATAACAAAAATGGGGCAAGGCAAGGTCGGTGCGGTGCAAACCCAACCACAGAGCCAATCTGACACTCCTGCCCCCACATGTGCACCATGCTGACTTCACTACTGCCATGTGCTCCATGGCACCAACCAGCATGGATCAGGGCTGGCAGGATCTGTTAGATGAGGAGGAGGGTCAAGAAGTTGGTGGTGGGGAAAGCTCAAGCAACATCTTGGGAAAGGGTTCTGCCCATTTGTTGCCGGGCATCATGGGGTGGACACTCTGCCTCCTAAGAACAAATTTCCCAAGGTAGTTCTCCAGTCGGCAGGGCCAGCAAAACCAGTGGTGGAAGGAGAGGTAGAGAATTGGACATTTAGCAAACTACAGTTGCCAGGATTCTTTGACTGTTTAAAATGGTATGATACTGCTTTAAATGTACAGTGCAGATGGTGCCAAAAAATAAATAAATCAAAAGATAATACAGTAATAGGTATTATTACAGGTCCTTCATTCTAAGGTCCCAGGGTGGATTACAACATCAAAAACAATTAACTACATCTTACAACCATGTAAATAAAAATAAAGTGTGTTCTGAAAACATGATCACACAAACAGTCCTAGAGCAGCCCAAGCACATTGATCATCAGTATTAAATAATTTAGAATTTATTTACAAGTTGTTGTACATCTAAATATCCCTCCATGCATCCACCCAAGGGAGGTGTAGCTAACTTTCACCCCTCCAAATGTTGTTTCACTGATCCCCAGCTAGTAGAGCCAATGGCCAGCAATCCCAATCTAAGATATTTATGGGCCATTTCCCCCGCAAAGCTCCTGCTTAGGGGGAAAATGCAAAAGAACAACTACAACAACAACCCGAACAAGTATCATACTGAATTAAAACACAAAGAAATGGAATGTTTTTAGATACCTGTTTTTAACTTTTTCTTTTTCGGGGAAAAAATGTTAAATTAGTTTTGTAAATTGCTTGGAGGTTTTCTTACCTTCAAGCAGTTTATAAATCTTGTTAAATAAATACATTGGGTGGTGTGGTGTGGGTAATAAGCTTTTCACTTTCAATTGAACTGGTGGTGGCTAGTTTAACACAGGCATGCAAACCTTTCCGTGCCTACAACTTCGCAGCATAATGGATGCAAAGTCAAATCTCACAGTTCTTCCAAAAGCCCTCGCGTCTCCCTCTTCCACATCTCCTTGAATCTTTCTAGGCAGGGACCTACTAACAACAGACACGTGTGCATGTTCAAAGGATTCTGAATCATACATCGCTCTAAGGCTCAGACGCTCAGGGTTTTCCATCAAGCACAGCCTTGACTTCTGGAAGAGCAACAGGTCCATTAAACCATCCCTGCCACAATCCCAATCATTGTTGCTCTAATGAGTTCAACCTGGTTCCTGTAAGGCAAAGTGTTCTTCTCTTTCCCACAATGCTGGGTCTGCCTCCAAGCTCTGCCCAGCACACACTCCTTACCAACAATGCATGAATCAACTCAACTCAACAGGTTGATGTGTTCCACATGTTCCTAGTTAGTGCAAGTTTGCAGTGATTATCCTCAGCTTAGCACACTTGCTTTGCATTATGAGTGTGTGTGTGTGTGGCTTTGTGGCTGCACATTGGTAAAGAATCCATTAAAACTTCTTAATCCCCCAGCCAACCATTCAAAAAAAAAAAAAAAAAAGTCCAGAGGCTCAAAGGAGGCCTTATTGCACCTGCATTTAGGATAATTACAAGCATTCCCAATCCTGTGATGGTTGGTAACTGTAACTTTTCATTACACCATTAGAGCTGACTAAGTCCTTCACGTCATAGTAGGTTATTATATTACAAGGATTAATTTAACCCAAAGTACGTTCTCAAATGGAGCATGCTCTTCCGTATGTGCAAAACAATCTCATCCAAAAGCACATTTCGCATTTCAGGTCAACTCACTGCTAAACCATAAGCATCAGAAACACAAGGCCTGATGGGCCATAAACCTCTCCCCCACCTAACTCTCTGACAACGATGCCTCAACTATAGAATTCCCTTCCTCTGGATAACTGCCAAAGATTGAGCATCTTTTGGAAATGATATGAGCCTTCTATATTTGGATTATGAATGAATGACTCGGTCTATTTCTTGAACCATGGTCATTTCACATGTGTTTATTATTAAATCTGTTCCTTCCTATTTCTGCATTAATTTTAGAGATTTGTTATTAAGTGGTTTTAATACGGAAAGAAGAAAAAATCACTTTTTAAATGTCTGGACAAAAACTCTTATTTAAAGAGATTGGGTTTGTTTGTTTGTTTTCACATCCTGGGACTTTCTGCCTGCACATTGGGTGCTCAGCCCCTGTGCAACATCTCTTCTCTGAGGTCCTCCTCTAAAAATGTGCACCGCAATTAAAAGAGGCAGAGTGAAGTTTGGTGTGGTTGGTGCCCTTTCCTCTGCTTTTTATTTACATTTTAAATAAATTTGGTCACCTACCCCAAGTTTTCTTTAGGCAACAAAAAGAAACAAATGAACGCCTTCCTGAGATTCTTCTTCTGCCCGTTCTGGGATAACGTGCACTTTATTTTCTCCCTCCTCCACTTTTCCTGAGCCCCTTTTGACAGTGGCACTGATCTTTTCTGAAGCTAGTCATTCAATCAGCCTTAATTCCAGTTTATAGAGCCCAGTTTCAAGTTCTTTCTTAGGTGTTGGCGTGAGATAATGGTCCAATAAATAAGATGGAGCAAGAGCTGTCACCTTCTCTTCTCTTTCCATTGAAGGCTCTTGATGCTCCCCATAGAACATGGGAGGGTGAAAGCCCAGCCTGTTTAGCTCGGGGGCAAAACACACCCCTACACAAGCAGAGAGAGAATCTAATTTTTTCAATGAAACTCAGTGCCAGTCAAGCTCTTGCCGAGTTGTACTTTGGGGACATCAAAAATGTACAGATAGCAGAAACCTTAGCAGAGACAGGCAAGTTTAGCATCTATGAGATTATGAAACAGAACCAAATTATGAAATATATAAGGGCTGTAGCTCAGTGTAGAGCATCTGCTTTGCCTGTTGTTCCCAGGTTCAACCCCCAGCATCTCCAGGTAGGGCTGGGAGGGACTCTTGTCTGAAAGTCTGGAAAGCCAGTACCAGGCATTTTAGACAATACTGAGCAAGATCCGCCAATGGTCTCCGACTCAGCATAATGCAGCTTCCTGGGTGAGTGGGTCTACACAGTGAAATTTAATACGTTAAAGACTTAACATCACATTCCTAACCACCTCTATTCAGAAGAAAGTCCAATTCAATTCACTTGTTCTCACTCATTAACCCCATTGGGCTGAGGATTTCAACGTTAAGGGATGTGCAGTGCAATGCATTATCTGCTACCATCATCATCATCATCATCATCATCATCATCATCTCTTTAGACTACTTGATTGTAAACAAACCTCAAAGTGGTGTGCAAAGAGAATAAAACAGTAAAATTATCAGGAAAAACAATAAAAATGCTCTTTCAAACATGCAGAAGATAAAATCAGCAATAAACTAAAAAGAGATTGAAATGTACACCAACATGCTACATGTACTGGAAAGGCTTGTCTAAACATAAGTGTTGTTTATATCACCTGCTCTTCACCCTAAGAATCCAGGTTGGGTTACAACGTTAAAAATAGTTTAAAACAACTTACAACCATAAAACAAGGTGGTTCCTGAAAATATACACCTCAAGTGTCAAAAGCCAGGGTGAAGAGGTATGTCTTCAGCATTCTCCAGGTGTTGTACAATGCAGGTGCCAGGTACACTTCTGTAGGGAGGGAGTTGCACAGCTCAGGGGCCACCACAGAGAAGGGCCATCACCACCACCACCCCAAGCATCTGAGGGCCCCCTCTGCCGACCTCAGTTCCAGAGAGGGTGTGTAGGGAAGGAAGAGGTCTCTCAGATATATGTCACCTGAGTCATTTAGGGCTACTAGCCCGCCTGTGAAACCAGTCCCAAAATGTGTGAATCATTTGGGCTCTCCATTTTCATGACCCTCACAAACGCATGTGCGCACGAACACACCCACATACACAATTTCAGCTATAAGTCTCAGTTTTACATTTTGAAGTGTAGCTGCTGCATTCTGAACCAATCTTAATTCTTGAATGCTATTCAAAGGAAGACCTGCCATACTGTAGCAATATAATCTTGAGGTTCTAAGGAAATGAATACAAAAGTCAGGAAAGCAGAACATTTGAAAATAAAGTGGGAAGAAGAAGAAGAAGAAGAAGAAGAAGAAGAAGAAGAAGAAGAAGAAGAAGAAGAAGAAGAAGAAGAAGAAGAAGAAGAAGAAACTTTCCTCAAAACATTCAAGGGAAAGAAGGTGCTGAGGCATCAAATCTCCACTTTCCAGGAAAGAGTTAAGCGGGAGAAATAAAATCAGATATGTGTAGCCTCCAGACGTCCATTAAAGTGCAGAATGCTGTTTTCTATCACAGATTATATGCCAGATGTTCAAACTATCTCTAATCATTGCAGATGTAATGGAGTAGAATGTTGCAGTTTGTGAGTTTACTGGCATTAATTCTGTATACCGCACAAGGGAGAAAAGATTTTAAATATATAATTATACCTCATTAATACTCAGGTTTTATTTCCTTTCAATGGAACAGGACTTATTACAGCCACCATTTACCGCATGTTTTCTTCTCTCTCTCTCTAGCAGTTGGGCCCCTGCATAATTCTGGGCGCATTAGACTTAAAAAAAAGCTTACCGGTCGACCTATACGGGGGAGGGAGAGGTAGCATGGCATATAATTCCTGCACTATCCTTAAAAACACATGCACACACTTTTCTATAGACATGAATACATTATATGCAGCGCAAAAGAACACAGAACAAAATAAAATGTATCTGGTTTTCCCGATTTCTGCCACTACACACATCTTTTTATCGGTGATGTTGAAAAGAACTTGGGTCTTATTTCTTTCGATTCATGGATAAAGCAAGAATGCAAACATGAGACCAAAGATGGATTACCTATTCAATAGCTTATGGCATCACAAAGCAGGGGTAACCCCCGTTACGATTTTTTAAAAATATATATATTAAAAAGAATAAACTCACACCTCATCCCCCCCCCCCAATTCCCCAGCGTTCATCCCTCCATCTGGGCCCTTTTACACACACTTCTTCCACCTATAGCAGCTTTCTCTTTTATCCCTTTCCTTTCTATTCACAGTTGTTGCCACATAATAAGAGAACTTGCTTCCTCCATTTCCTCCCTCCGTTTCCAGGCCCAGCTCAAAGTCCTGCCCTGATTCTATAAAGCACTAAACAGCTTGGGGGGGAAGGGCTTTCTAAAGAAGTGCCTCCTCCCATATCTAACTGGGAAAGACCCCCCTCCCCATGAGGCACCGAGGGTAATCCAAGCTCTCTTATCCCCACAAGATCAGGAACTTATTAAGGAGCAATTTATCACTACTTCCCCAACTACACGGAACAGGAAGGAACTGAAGGAGAAAGCTTTTAAAGAGTGGTGTAGTAGGGGATCTTTTCCAAACACAGTGGACTTGTGGGGAAATAGTAGGAAGATTTTGGCCATGGTGAAGAGTACTGCATAATAACAGATCAATACACCACCGCATGGCGTTGGTAGGGACCACAAGGATCATCTAGTCCAACTTCCTGCAGCGCGGGGATAGTTTGCCCACTGTGGGGCTCAAACCCATGACCCTGAGATTAAGAGTCTTATGCTCTACTGACTGAGCTATCCTGGCATCCAGTTTGGAGTTAGCTGTCAGGGAGGAGGACTGCTGAGATTGGACAGTTGAAGGAGCTTGGTTGGAAAAGTGGTTCTGAAAATGTTTCCTCCCATCTAGGCCCAAACCCTCAAACACAACCCCTCTCTGTTTATTTACCTTTCACATCATATACTATTTCTGCTCCATTTGTTGTTAAGTAAATTATTATTCTCACACTTCCCTTTACTCTGCCACTTTCCACCAGGAAAATCCGTGGTTTAACGCTGATTTGGAACAAATGACCACCAGGTTTGTCACAGATCACCATTTGTTCCAATTTAGCACTAAAGAGCAGGTTTTCTTGGAGAAAGCGGTGGGACAAAGGCAAAACTGCTTGAGCCCGTGCCTAGATAGCAAAAGACAAGCAGAAAATAACTTGGACCTGTGTTTTCTAGGCAGTGGGCAAGCCTTTCTTCCCCAACTTCCCTCCTATTGTTGTTCCTCCTCTCTATTCTCTGCCACCAATTTACACTTTCTTTTCTTGGCATGAAAAGGGGGTGAGGAGATGGGAGGTGCTTCGTTGACTGACGTACAGGTGCCTATGTCAGTTGGAACTGACTGTATCAAACTAAACATTTGATATTATTATTATTTATGTCAAGGAGATCTGGCTGCCTGCCTGCCTGCCCGCTTGCCCACCCCAAAGATTATTACGAAAGAAGCTCCAGGTATGAAGAATCGAGATTCTGATTAATTCAGAAAAATAGTTGTGTATGGTGCAGGCAACACACACTTTTTTTTTTACAGCTGATCTTTTAAACATGAGTTTGGATGTGCATTGTTTGCCTGATTAAGAAGAAAAATGGGCAATTTGCTTTATAGGGATGTGCAAACAGGCATTGTGCTCAGAGACAGGGGAAGGGCAATCAAAAGGGCAGGGAAAGTAACTTTTTCTTCCTCCTTAATCCGTAATAAATTAAAGCCCCAAACCTTGATTTTTAAAAACCAGCACCCTCCCACCTCTCTGTGAGCCAAATGGATCACCTTTGGCAACCCAGTCATAGGAAAGGTGTGCATTCCTCTTCATCCAGAAAGTCCTTTTCGGCTTGTCATTTCCCTTGCTGTGAAAGCGGAAAGTCATCAGAGATTTGCATTTGATAGCTTTTGATTATTATTTTTTTCTCTCTCTCTCTTTAAAATGAAATAAGTGAACAGCAATTCCCAAAGTGAAGATTTCCTCCCTGGGGGGATTATTCATAACTATATCTCTTTCCATATCATTTTATTACTTAATGATTTAATGAATATTCAAGGGATGCTGCTCCGCTTAGAGTTGCGCCACCATCCCATAGACTATCTTTATAGCACCTTTCACGCCATGCATCAAAAGGTGCTTTAGCTCATAAAACTAATCAACAGCTGAGACACCACCGGAGCTTATAGACCAAACACTAAATTCATTAAGCAGTAAAAGTTTAATACAAAAAGTATGTTTTCTACCTGGATTTCAATGCCGCATCACGCATTAAGGTGGAATAGAATCAAAATGTGTTAGCTGCGTCAACTTTTAAATGCTTCCCCAGCAACGCGAGAGGCAAACTCAGAAGGGCGGGCAGCTTCCCTTTAGAAGCAGCTTCACAAAACAAACACCTGCGCTCAGGATGGACAAATCTGTCTACTTCTGACCCATGTATGTCACTTTCACAAGCAGAAGAACATAAGGAGAGCATTGCTGCATCAGACCAATGGCCTATCTAGTCCAGCCTCCTGTTCTTACAGTGCTTCAATGGGAAACCCACAAGCTGAGCCCAAGAGCCCTTTCCCCTCCTGTGGTTTCCAGCAACTGGTCTTCAGAAGGATTGCTGCCTTCAGCCATGGAAGCAAAGAATAGCCATCCTGGCCCCCTTCTATGTGATTTTTTAAAACCATAATTTTGTTCTATTTCAACATTAATCTGTGGGTAGTTTTTCTTTTTAACCAAATAAACAAAATCGTTTGTCAATGCACATTTCAATCAATATTTTAATCTCCACATTCTTTCACAATATTTATTTGGAAACCCTATTTTGACACATTTTAATAAAGGGGGGAACTTCAGGCTAAACGTGATTCTCCAAAGCCTCTTCTCTCTTTGTGTCTCTCTCCAAGCCACACCATCCTTGAGTGGGGGATGCGTTGGTGAACTGTGATCATGTAGAGATGAGCCTGAGAATCAAAACCTCTGATTTTGGCATGGCTGGGATGTGCTCTCTTTTCACCTCTTGTGCCAAGGCCAGAGTCACCCTGCCCACAATTTCATCTGGTCCGGCTTGCAGCTGCCACACACACACACCCCAGAGGGTTGACTGGAAAAGGTTGCACACCCCTGATTTAAATTACTCCAGTACAACCTGTTGTCCCCTTTAAAAACCTTGACTTTTTTCACAGTGACCATTGTGAGAAGGATGCTATACTACTTTGTTGTTGTTTAGTTGTTTAGTTATGTCCGACTCTTCGTGACCCCATGGACCATAGCACGCCAGGCACTCCTGTCTTGCACTGCCTCCCGCAGTTTGGTCAAACTCATGTTCGTAGCTTCAAGAACACTGTCCAACCAACTCGTCCTCTGTCGTCCCCTTCTCCTAGTGCCCTCCATCTTTCCCAACATCAGGGTCTTTTTCAAGGATTCTTCTCTTCTCATGAGGTGGCCAAAGTATTGGAGCCTCAGCTTCATGATCTGTCCTTCCAGTGAGCACTCAGGGCTGATTTCCTTCAGAATGGAAAGGTTTGATCTTCTTGCAGTCCATGGGACTCTCAAGAGTCTCCTCCAGCACCATAATTCAAAAGCATCAATTCTTCGGCGATCAGCCTTCTTTATGGTCCAGCTCTCACTTCCATACATCACTACTGGGAAAACCATAGCTTTAACTATACGGACCTTTGTAGGCATGGTGATGTCTCTGCTTTTTAACTACTAGAAGGGCCATTGGCCCAATCCAGCAGGCTCTTCCTACCGATCTGTTTTTCCTGCCTCTTTTGTTAAGGCAAGAGCATTTTTGGTGACATTTCAGAATTGGGGATGGTAGAGCTGGGTGCCGAGGGAGTCATTAATGTTATCAGAAGGATGAGGAGCCTGTAGATCCCTTTGCTCTTGTGGCAGCAACCTCACCTCATTTCCTAAAATGTCCTTCCATGGGACAAGCTTGGAAGGTATAGTGGGTTTATTTCAAGAGTATTTATTTATTTGCTTTAAAATGCAGGATGGAAAAAGAAATCTGCCTACTCCTGACTCATGTCACTCTAATCTGTTTTCACCCACATTTTCTGTGGGCATTTGAGGAAGCCTACTGGAAAGTGATGCAAAAATGTTTTTTAAAAATCAGAGAAAGGACACCTTTCTATCTCAACCACTTAATAACATTAAGGTAAGTGGCCAAGTCGCTATTCCCAATATTGAACTGAAAATTTGCCTCCTCTCCCCACTCTAGCTTCTCCATATCAATGTGTTACTGTCAATGTTTCATTGTAATACAAATAACAATCTGGAACCTTTTGAAAGTATGCTTTGTGGATCTCTACAAATAAAAGGGTGTGTTTTTGCTTTCCAGTTTAGTCTTTCAGAAGCAAATTGGGGGGGGGGGCAAGACAGCAGGGTGGGGGGGGGAGGTCTGGCCGTATCAGCACACAGTATGATCAACTTCTCTTCTGGCTGACATTTTCATTACCCAAAAATTTATGTTCCTATTTCTGTCTGTAATAATGACCATCCAGAGCAAAAACATGGTGGCTGTTAATGGGCAGGAATAGGGTTAAAAAAACCACACCAAAAACCCCCACTTTAATTAATCCAGAATTGAAGCATTTCCTCCACACATGTTGAGCAGCCAAGTATTTCACAGCAGCTTTTGGCACCTGAGCACAGGTAGAGTAATTATGCACAGTTTCCAGTGATTAAAAGGTTGTAAAGTAATTTTAGATACATCTTCAAAATTATTTGTCTTATAAATGAGGAAAGAATGAATAAGAAGTGCATCAAAAGCTCCGCGGTTCGGGAATGATTTTTCCCTCCTTTTTTGCTCAAAGGCTCCTAAGGGGACTCTGCCGCCAGCAATTAGCCACATACTGGAGCAATTGTTCCATGATGTCCGTCTACTTGTAACCGGCATCTGTAACGTTTCTGATAAAAGACCTCACCTAGAGCATTAGCAAGCCTGTTTGCATGGTCTTTGCCCACACCTTGCTATTAGCACTATTTCCAAAGTTTCAAATAATCATGCAGCTAAGAGTTCTGACGTGGGTAAAGTTCTTTATTTGTGGCGTTAATCATACAGGCTTCCATTCAACTGTGTCCTACTCAGAGCAGACCCATCAGGAATACTGGACTTAGGATGGAATCATGGAATTGTACTGTTGGAAGGTACCCACAGGGTCATCTAGTCCAACCCCTTGTGGTCACAACTAAATATTATTAAGATTTATATACTGCCCTTCATCATAAGATCTTAGGGTGGTTTGCAAAATAAAATACAGGATAAAAAGCAAGGAAGTAGTTGAAATAAAACAGCAAAACAATAACCCCCACCTCCCCAGAGACACATTTAAAGGGCTGTAGAGTAAGAATCAGCCCAAGGCTTGGTTGTAGAGAATCTCTGACAGATGGCCATCCAACCTCTGCTAATAAGCCTCCTATGAAGTGAGTGGATAGCCACATCCATTAATCGCAATGGGTCTACTCTGAGTGACTGGTGTTGGATACAACTCTCCATTTACCTGCAAGATCACCTTACCCACTTGGACATCTGGATCTTCAGAACTGGCACTGTTTACAGGTGGTCCAAAATGTCCCTTCCCTATTTGTAAGAAATCAATATTTTAGTGCTGTGGCACCTAAACTTTGGAACTGCCTGCCCTGCTGACACAAGGCAGGTGCCTTTGTTGTGCTATTTTGGGTGTCTGCTGAAAGCACTAGTGAGCTGTTAGTACTGTGAGCCCCTCCACCTGGGAGCTCAGATTGCATATATGTGTAAATAAAACCATATATCCTAAAGGCACTGCAAATCTCCTCTGGGTAAGTGCATGGAACCCCCTGGAATCTCTCACCACTTGGAGATTGGCAGGGATCCTGTAACTATACCAGTACCATTGATTTCTGCCTCCACCTTTGCAACCCTCCACCCTGGCTCTACTAAGCTTGCCCTTATCTTTGAGGGCAAGGAGACCATGGCCTCTCATTTAGGCTAGCATCCCCCATGAACAGAGCAAGGCATAATTAAATTCCCCTTTGTCCCGCAGATCAGTATCTGTGCCAACAGAGGGATAAATCTACCCCCTTCTCTGCTACCAACACCAAGGATGTTGGCCTGGTTCCACTCTAAAATTTACTGCAGGGATGTCCTTTTCTTTATTTTACTCATTATTTTGGCTGCAACCTCATAGTCCGTCTCTGGCTACAAATTCAATGTCTTGTGGTGTTTGATGGCCAGCATAAAATATACGGGAACCTTTCTGCCGCGTTTGATTACGCACAATTTCTGTCTGGATAACTGTTGAGGAGCGAGCCAGGAAAGATGCTCTCTAATTAATTAGAAAGGTGCGTCCTGCCATCCTGAGGACTAGAATCTAAATTCCCCACTTATCCCCCTTTATACATTCTGGCTACAAATTGACCTTTCATTTGGTGTACATGCAAGCTCATGTTGGGAATAGATTTGCTAGTCATGAAGCTGATGTAATAAAAGACCAACAATTGTGTGCAGGGAGAGGGACCCACATTTCCATATCCTGTCTTTCTAGGGGTTCAGAGGACATTCCCTTTGTTGTAGTTCAATGTAGTACTTTGGCTAAATGCAAGAAACCCCATTAATGACACCTGACAAAATCCACTGGGGATTTCTCCTACAAAACCTCCTTTTTGTTTAGCTCAATGAGCATCACAATTATGAGATGGAATTATGCTGCCATCCAGTACACAGTTTTCTTCAGAGTAAGCTCCATTGAACAAAGTGGGGCTTACTTCCAAGTAAGCATTCATAAGAATAGCCTGCCTACTCTCATAGTATTTTAGCACCAAACTGTCTCCTGTAATCTACCTCACTAAATCCCATTTTATCAGGTGTGACATTGATTATTATTTTTTTAGAAATGGCAAGGTCTTTGGGGAATATAAAATCCATGATGCTTTACAATTCGGAATGAATGCATGAGTGCTAATGCAGGGGGGGGGGTGTGTACATACAAATACACACACATGCACACACACAAAGATGCATTGTGTATGAGAAAACAACACATGTGGACAAAAATGCCTGAAATCTTTAAGACAAGGGAGCAACTGAATGTCTATGCAATTTTTTGGGGGGGGGGAGAAATCAAGGTAGAATTTTCCTGGGAAATTCCATTTAGAAAGCATACAATGCCTGTTGCAGGTTTTGTGATCCACCAAAAATAATACCTCCCTCAATAAATAAAGACACAATTGACACAGAATTTAGTTTAAGGTTATTGGCGTAATTTTGGCCACAATTTTATTGATTATAGATTGTGAGTGGTTTGCTTAGGCATTGGTTCCCGACTAGCTGCACCTGACCTCAGCAGGGCAGCACTGACACCTGGACTCTGGCAGAGTAAGGGAAAATATTCTGGGGGAGCACTGGACCAGGTTCAGACTCAAGCTCACCCCAAATGCTCCCAGGGACTCTGGCGTGGCCCCAACCCCTGGAAGGGGATCGGACAAAAGCAAGGTGAGCCCCTGGATTCCTTTAACAGAATACCCTTTCACTCACTGGGAGGGGCAGGTGTGACAACCTCCCCTCAACCACACCTTGAACCAATGCCTAACCGCCAAACCTTACAAAGTTGTGATGATTTGCTATGCAGCAGGCAAAACCCAAGTGGCACCAGCCAATCAGCCAAATGGGAAAATTCCTACTGGACCCCTGTCCCAAAAAACAGACGACCCACAATGGCATAGCAAGGTCAAGTGCAACCCCTAAATATAGGGAGAGGTGGGTGGGTGATCCAGTGCATGAGTCGAAAAAGAGGAAGCTCAACGCAACATGCAGCAGTATATAAAGGTCCCTCAATTAATGCATCAAAACGATCCCATTGTCCAGATTTACCCCAGCAACTGAGGGACCACCAATTGGGTTGTTGTGGCTATCCAATCGCTCCTACCCACAACAGCAGTGAGGTCAGTCTTGATTATCTCACCGCAACACATGCTCTCTGGGAGGAGGACACAATTAATAAAAATAAAATCCTGATTGCTGGTCCAGTATGGCTCACTGGCACCTCTTCTACTTCATCAGCTGAAGACCTGTGAGGCGACTGTAACCAACATGCTTTGGTTACGGGAACCCTTTAATGCCAAGTGGTCATTTTATTAGGAATGGAGTAAAAAAATCATTTCAGTTAGGATCTTAGTGCAAACCCCCCCCCCTAATTTGCCCTTTCTGAAGGAATATTCAAATGAAAGCACAGCCATCCTTCAAAATATGAACTTCTCCAAATTTTGTGATGCAGTTCCCTCAACCAAACAACATATACAAACATCTGTATATTAGGTGGAAAGTTGAGAGATTTGCCCACCCCTACCCTACACGGGTGGCGCTGTGGGTTAATCCACAGAACCTAGGGCTTGCCGATCAGAAGGTGGGTGGTTCGAATCCCCGTGACGGGGTGAGCTCCCATTGCTCAGTCCCTGCTCCTGCCAACCTAGCAGTTCGAAAGCACGCCAAAGTGCAAGTAGATAAATAGGTACCGCTCCGGCGGGAAGGTAAACGGCGTTTCCGTGTGCCGCTCTGGTTTGCCAGAAGTGGCTTAGTCATGCTGGCCACATGACCTGGAAGCTGTACGCCGGCTCCCTTGGCCAATAAAGCGAGATGAGCGCGCAACCCCAGAGTCGGTCACGACCGGACCTAATGGTCAGGAGTCCCTTTACCTTTACCTTTAACCATTTAGTTATTCTCAAATTGGCTATTAACTTGCAGGGTAACAAAGAGCATGTTGATTTGGCTTCCAGTTATTTCCTTAGCACACCTGTCCCTTGCTTAAGCTACAGTCAGGAGCAGAACATCTTCTCTCCCTACTCCACACCCCAGTTTGAAAAGAAAGTCCAGAGAAGGAGCAACATGTGTAGAAATGGGAAACTTTTAAAAATCCTATTAAACGAGCAGATGTCTTAATGGCAGAAGCACCAGGCTGAGAAATTCCTGGAGCATCTTTCCCTTCCATCTCTCTCCTCTAACTAGGGATGCTACCAATGTGCCATCTTTCCTTCTTAAGAGTTTCATTCCAACCCCATCTGCTGCTCCCCATTTCTTCTTCTCGTTCCAGGATATACGGATGCATTCGAAGAAACCTTCACCGATGGCATGGCTCTTGCTTTGTGGGGGAATGCCGAAACCAAGGACTGTGGCATTGCAACCAAGCAACGCTGGATCGAGCAGGGGAAGGAGGAGAGGAAGCCAGGGGCAAAGGTTGGCTCTTTCTTTGCGATGGAGAGACGTCAAGCCACAATCAGGCTGAGCAGCCGCATAATAAAAATTTGCCTAAACTACAAAGCAAATTCCTCCTTCATGGAAAAAAGTGTTTCCATAAAGGGACCCTCCCAGTGACCTGTTTATTGAGCAATCATCCTTATTTGCTTACATAAAGCTTATGTGCAGGTTAGTTTATATCCAGTCTTTGCTTGCAAGGTATTTAAACAGCTTCCTGTTAATCATTTGTTCATTCCATACTTCGCAATGCATTTCCCCATCTCTTTGCAAATCTCTCTTTAACTGCAAAAACCTAAATTTCCCGTGATGTGTTCAGATCCCTCCAATGAAACAGTGACAGTATGGAGGCACCCTATGTGTCTGTCTGTCTGTCTGTCTGTCTGTCTGTCTGTCTGTCTGTCTGTCTGTCTCTCTCTCTCTCTCTGTGTGTGTGTGTGTGTGTGTGTGTGTGTGTGTGAGAGAGAGAGAGAGAGAGAGAGAGAGAGAGAGAGAGAGAGAGAGAGAGAGAGAGAGAGAGAGAGCCAAGTTGTTGCTTGATTTTGTTGCCAAGGCAGAAGTTCAAATCAGTTTTGAATGTTCCTCCTTAGGTAGAAACATCTTAGGAATGTTGAAGGCAGTTCAAAATTATCGAGGAGATCAGCTCATAGTCCCTTAGGAAACACCCTAGGGAAGATCCCTATAAGGAACTAGCGCAGTTAGCCAATGGATTGCACTGTAATTCTTTGCAGATTGAAGTCAATTTGGTCCTAAACTGGCATAGTTTAGGTTTGGGCTTCAGCTGCACTAAATTCTTTGGTAGCCTAGACTTCATTGTCCTGGAGATCTCTCCCAAATCTCTCTCTTTAGCTGAACAGAAGGTCCTCCTGTTTAATTCCCAACTTGACATTTTCCTACTTTCCCCCCTAAAGATTCTAAGAGTTCTGAGTAGCTAATATAAAGCTAAAAACAGAATCTAAGAACCTTACAGGCTTGCCAATAATCTTCTCAATATGTCCCCCACATTAGCAAGCGGCAATAGATTGACTGCAGCAGGACTTGGATTCGCTTAACATAAGCTCCAAAGCTATAAAAGAATGAATACACCAATAAAAGAAATGGATTTTTGTTGAGTTTAATTTTGTTTCCTGTGCTAGGAGTATTTATTCCCTGCAACTGAAGCTCAGAGGGCACTTTCTTTTCTTTTCTTTTTTTTAAAAGCAAACCCACAACTTTAATTTCTCTGTATAAGGGGCGCAACAATACATTTATAATGGGATAAGTCTTCCCCCATTTTTTGGTAGTCTGCTGACCTTTAACAGAACACAAACAGAGATGGGGTTTTCTCTAGTATGACACCCAAGTTATGGAACTTTAGAGGGGCTGGTTTCCCTTCTCTTTTAAATGTTAGGGAGCTGCTGTTTCCTTTTTGTTTAGCCAGACTTTTTAGTGTGGGCTACAGTTCTGTCTCCCTGTTTTTATACTAAATCAAAGCTCTTGGCTTGAATGTATGAAATTAATGTTAGTAATGTGAACCATTTTAATTGTGTTCTATGCACTTTAATTTTCGGAAAATGTTTTGAATGTACAGTATTATAAAATAAAGATAAAGGAGTATATTCCCCCTATGCCAACAAAATGTGTCCCAAATTGAAGTGGGCTCCCTTCAACTGGCTTTTCTTTTCCTTAAATCCACCTGCCAGGTTTCTTTCAGTTACTGACTTCTTCTCTTCTTCTCCTTCCAGTGAACAAGTCGTCAGGAATCTCTCTCCCTGCCACCAAAACAAAGAAGCCTGCAAAAGTGCCTCATAAGAAGAAGAGTTTGGATTTGATATCCCGCTTTATCACTACCCAAAGGAATCTCAAAGCGGCTAACATTCTCCTTTCCCTTCCTCCCCCACAACAAACACTCTGTGAGGTGAGCCGGGCTGAGATACTTCAAAGAAGTGTGACTAGCCCAAGGTCACCCAGCAGCTGCATGTGAAGGAGCGGAGACGTGAACCCGGTTCACCAGATTACGATAAGAACCTAAGAGCCTGCTGGATCAAGCCATTAGCCCATCTCATCCAGCATCCTATTCTCACAGTGGCCAACCAGATGCCTGTGGAAAACCCACAAGCAGGATCTGAGCACAAGAGCCCTCTCCCCTTTTATGGTTTCGCAATAGTCCCTGCCTGTGACTGTAGAGGCAGAGCATAACTATCACGGCCAGTAGCATTCGATAGCCCTCTCCCCCATGAATTTCTTCAATCCTCTCTTCTAAAGCCCTCCAGCTTGGTGGCCCTCACTGCCTCTTGTGGCAGCGAGTTCCATAGTTCAATTCTGTGCTGAATGAAAAAGTCCTTTCTTTGATCTACCTGGCACCTTCCCACACTCAGTTTCATTGGATGCCCATGAATTCTAGTGTTATGAGAGATGCCATGCGTCATTTTGTAAAATTCTATCTTGTCGCCTCTTACTTGCCTTTTCTCTAAACTTTTTAAAAAAAATCTGTAACTTTGCAGCATTTATGGAATGGAGATGTGCAAAAAAAAAAAAAACCCCAAACAATCAACAGCAACAACCACCCCACACTATTCCAAATATCACTCTTAAGTCATAAGGTGATGTTCTCATTATCTATAAACCCAGACTGAACCACATTCTAGAGCATTGTGTGTGTGTGTAGGCTTTAATGTGTGTTTAGACATAACCGCATCCTGAAAAATCTTTCAAAGAAGGTTGAAAGGGACAGGAGTGTGAAACTGAACTTCCTGCAGACAATTCCCACATGCAAGTGAATCCATTGTCAGGGAGCAACTAGGATTCCACCCCTCCTCCCAAATCCGCTGAGTACATTTTAGGTAGTGCAAATGTATTCAGTTAAGCAAAAGGAAGGGGGGGGGAACCTCACATCCCCAACAGCCAGGAGGCCATATGATACATATCATCTTGTGATTGTGTTGTAGGGACTTTCTTTTTTAATTGGCAAACATTTCTCAAGCAACAGCTCAGATTGACTTAGAATCACATATGTGCTTAAGAACGCACTTCTCCAGTCTTCCCCTCCCCTGCTTCAAGGATGATGCCGGCCGTTGAGATCCTCCCCACCACCCGCCTTCTGTGAAACAAGCAAGCAATAAGCAACCCCATTCATGAAGGGGAACCTTGAAATCGATCAGAATTTTCAGATTGCCACACAAGGGGTTATAACTTACTCTGCACTGATCCCAGTCATGCTAGATTTGTAAAAGAAAGGGGGGGGAACCACTCTGGGAAGGATTTCGTGGAGGCAAAATGTCTTAATGCTTTTCGCTGGCCTGGACGTTTATCCAAATCCAGGTGTGTAGCTGCATTTCGCTGCTTCCTGCCCTGATCCCCTTTGGAATACAATAATTATGAAGTGTGGATGGAAACCATAAGCTTTCCTGTTTGTTGTTGGGTTTTTTTTAAAAAACAACAACAAAACAACAACAACAAAACAACAACAACAAAACAACAACAACAACACCCAACCATCTTGGGGTTTGTTTCCTGTCTCCCCTCCTGAAACAGATAGTGCATATTCTCTACCTGCCTGCAGTAAGTAGCAATTTTGCAAATACTAAAAACATCGGTGCACAAACAAGTAAATTGTACATGTGGGGATCAGCAAGGATCTACCTGGCTGCAGAAGCCTGTGCCATCTTTACCTGGTCTTATTGTGCTTCCAAACACCCCAGTAAATACAGTTCAGAGAAGAGGAGTCCTCTCGCCAGGCTATATGACAGTTAGTTGGTTCTTATATCCTTAGTAATACTACTTTGTGGTAGTACAATGACAACTATTAGTAATATTTTGTACTATGGTGGGGGCAGCTAGGATGTCCCCACTCACCCTCATATGATTCCAGACACATGAGGGAACTGGACACCCAAAGGGTCTTAATGCCTTGGGTTTGGTATCGCTGGAAAAAAACCCCACACATTTCCATCTTGCTAGTATGAAGAATAAAGGATTAGGTTCTACACACCCTTAATTTAAGCATTTATGTATATTTTCCCTCAATATTTTCCCATTTGATTTTATTATCATCTTTTCAACCTGAGTATTAAATCCCTGTTCATTCTTAGAGCGCTCTGAATATTTCTCTCTCCATCTCTCTCTCAAAATAAATACCTCAGCAAAATATCAGCATTACAAAGTGGTACCGCTTTCCTTTTGAACTCTCTTTCCACACAGCATGGTTTGCTGGAGACGGTGCCACTGTTGGATGACATTTTGATGTTGTATCTGTTGGCTCTTCACGCAACTGATAATGAGATGATAATGATCCTACTTATTTAGCATTTATATTTAGTGGGCTCTGGGTGCTCAAAACACCTCACACGCATCGTCACAATAAGCTTTGCCAAAACTTTTATAAGGTTGGTCAATATTATCTGGATGGAGCCAACTAAATGCTCCTCGGAGTAGACCCACTGGAATTTATGGACCTAACTTTAGCCATGATTCCTCCATTGCAGGGGGTTGGACTAGATGACTTTATGGGCCCCTTCCAACTCTGCAATTCTATGCTTCTAAGTTAGACCGTCCATTAATTTTAATGGGTTTACTCAGAGTGAAAATAACAGTGGATGCAACCCAACTCCAGGTAGGGCTGGATATGTCTCCCGACTGGAATCCTTGAAAGCCACAGCTAGTCAACATAATCACCTAGACCAGGCATCCCCAAACTGCGGCCCTCCAGATGCTTTGGCCTACAACTCCCATGATCCCTAGCTAACAGGACTAGTGGTTGGGGAAGATGGGAATTGTAGTCCAAAACATCTGGAGGGCCAAAGTTTGGGGATGCCTGACCTAGACCAACCAATGGTCTGGCATTTTCTCACATCCACACCATACATTTAAAACACATTTAAAGGATGTGGCTTCCCCCAACAAATCCTGTAGTTTGATGAGGGTGTTGGAAAATGGAGCTATGTGAGAAGAAAACTACAGTTCCCTGGATTCTTTGGGGGAAGCCATCTGCTTTAAATGTGCATTTCATGTATGGTATGGATTTGACTAAAGTATACAGCAGTTTCCTGCACCTCTAAGTGAACGTCTTGATACTTTCTAATTCAGCTGTTTCACTCTGGAGGGAAAGTGGGTTTCCCCTCATATGGTTCACATATTTCCCTCTTTGTTTACTACATTTTTTGTCTCCAGCTTAAGACGACCTTGAGAAGGTGCTGGCAGTTCAGTTTCTGGCATGCTTGGAGGAAACTGATGACTTAGAGCAGGCATCCCCAAACTTTGGCCCTCCAGATATTTTGGACTACAATTCCCATCATCCCTGACCACTGGCCCTGTTAACTAGGGATCATGGGAGTTGTAGGCCAAAACATCTGGAGGGCCGCAGTTTGGGGATGCTTGACTTAGAGACTAATTCCAGTCCAGTTTCAGGACTGGTAATGGCACTGAAAAGGCCTTGGTTGCTCAGGTTGGTGACATTCGTCAGGGGAGAGGTAGGGGTGCAATCTTGCTTGTTCACCTTGATCTCAGTGGCTTTCAACACTGTTGACCATGGTATCCTTGTATCAGCATCTCAGGTAGGTAGAGGTTTGGGGACACTGTGCTTCCCTGGGCTCCTCCTGTTTCAAAATAACTTTGCATAAATTATATCTTTGCCACTGCTGACCATCTGCTGGTGGATGAGTGCAGGCCTTTGATGTGGAAGGGTTCTTATCAAACAATATTCAGCCAAAATCTGCACTGAGGGGTGCCAGTAAGCACTTGCAGCAATGTCTCTGAATACCAGTTGTTGGAAACTTCAAGAGGGGGGGGGAGTGCTCTTGTACTCATAGAATTGGGAGCAAATCAAAGAATAATCTAGTCTAACTTCCTACTTGCGGGCTTCCCATAGGCCAATAATATAGATGATTGCAACAACAAAAACAACAAATTATCCAACCTTCCTCCATGATGAAATTAAGGCAATAGGGAGCCTCTGACCCTTTGGACTACAACTCCCATCATCCTTGACCATTGGCCACACTGGCTGAGGCTGATGGGAGAAGGAGTCAAATAGCATCAGGAGAGCTACAGGTTCCTCATCCAATGTATACAGGATTCCTAAGTGGCTCTGATGAAACCGAGAGCCACCATGTTTAGCAAGTTTGCTGAGTCATGCTTCTTTAGACTATTTGACTGGCATACTCATGAAATAGAAGTGGAGAAGTCACTTTATGAGGATTGTCTAGAGGACAGTTGACAACAATATCGCAAATGCATATTGTTAATGAGCAAATTTAGTTGCAAAGGAATATTCAGAATTAAGACGTGGCATCCATGCAAAGTCCATTTTTGTTTGTTTGTTTGTTTGTTTGTTTCAAACACCAACCATGACAGTAAAACATTTAGGGTTATAAAACGTCTGCCCAGAGCAATATTCATTAACCATATTTACAAATAATTAAATCTGCTGAGCATATTAGCATGACTTAATTTTACTTCGATTGGCCATGGAATGTCTTGCTTAATTAAATATTTCCCTTTTCCATTTTCTAACAGTTTTTAAACTTATACGTTAATAAGGGCTGTAAAGAAACTTGGATTTAAAAAATAATTAATGGACATGTGTGTGATTAATATTTCAAGGCTATCAAGATCAAGCATAAAACCTGGCTGCATTTTTATTTTTTTTGCGTGACTAAATCCAAATTGAGCTCGAAATACATCACTCATACATGCATAATGATAATCTGCACTCAGCTGATAACCCAACCACAACAGTGTTCATACTTCATATTTATTCGTGGTGTGCACCCCCCCCCTTTTGGGTTTTTTCATTCATGTGACTAAACTTGATTTTCCAAACAAAACTTCCAAATTCACTTGCAACTGCACCATGAAATTCAGTGACAATTGTCATGATACTTTATATATATATATATATATATATATATATATATATATATATATATATAGAGAGAGAGAGAGAGAGAGAGAGAGAGAGAGAGAGAGAGAGAGAGAGAGAGAGAGAGAGAGAGAGAGAGAGACTTCATGAACTTTAAGGGTGCAATCCCATGACCCTCTGGAAGACATCCTAGGGTTGATAGGTTATATCAGATCTTCCTCTCTGATGTCAGAGGATTGCTGCTGGGTTTCCCACTAGTCATGGTGGATGTGCTCTGCCTCCAGAGTCAGAGCCCGTAATGCTTCTCAAGTCCAGTTGCTGGAAACCACAGAGAGAGAACTCTTGTGTGCAAGTCCTGCTTGCTGGCTCCCGAAAGGCATCTACTTGGCCACTGTGAGGACAGGAGGCTGGACTAGATGGACCACTGGCCTGATCCAGCAAATCCTATTCTTAAATTCTTATGTTCCCCCTCTCTGCTGCCACAAGACAACCTGGACTTGCAAAACTACACTCGCAAATACAAAACCTAAAAAGAAAAAGAAGAAATTCTGACATCTACAATTCCCTTAAAACCTTTAACAAACTACAGTTTCCATGACTGTTTCGAGGAACCCACGTGGTTTAAACATATGGCATGGATGTGACTTGGGAAGCAGCTTGGATCTGAAGGATCGAGCACCACTATCACCACCCCTCATACATCTAGAATTGGTCTAAATCTCTCCTAGTGATTTCTCTCCCATTGTTCAAGATGGGAAGGGAATGGTTAAAAAAGAAGAAGATGACACACCTACAAAATGGATGCAAAAACATTCATTCGTTCTCTCTGCAGGAGCCCAACAGGACTTCAGAGAGGTGGTTGAACTTTCCTTCCTCCCCCTCCTATTAGGGCTGCACCCTTACTTCATCTATTCTTTTCTCCATAGCAAAATGAATCAGAAAATACTACTTGCACTGAGTTCGGAGCTGAGAAGTGAGGTTTGTTTGATTCATATTTATATTCCACTTGAATGTTAAACAAAACAAAACAAAACATCAGCAACCCTCGAAGTGGTGAACAAAATAGGAAAACAATAAAGTTATCGGTAAAAAGTTCAAAACAGTTACTGAAAACATTAAATAAATAATCAAAATCAACGATAAGCTAAACACAGATTAAGATGCATGGAAATATTCTACAGCCCTAGACAGGCTTACCTAATATTCTGAGCCCTAGACAGGCTCGCCTAACAAACGAACAAAAATGCTTCAAGCTGGCACTGGAAAGAGAATAGCAAAGGTGGCTGCCTAATGTCAAGAGGCAGAGAGTTCCAAAGAACCAGTGCCGCCATACTGAAAGATCAATTTCTTACAAGTGTGGCACCTCTAACCATACCAGCTCCATGGATCAAAGCAGTGGAGAGGATGTATATGGAGATAGGCGATCTCCTAGGTAAACTGGTCCCAAGTTGTTTTGGGCTTTATACACATACTAATAGTAACATCCTGAACTTGGCCCGGTAGCAAATGGGCAACCAGTACAGGTCTCTGAGCAGAGGTGATATACGATCACAAGGTCTCACTGCTGTTAGCAGCACTCTGCACAGACTGCAGCTCCAGATCGAGCGCAAGGGAAGCCCCTCATGGAGCGCCTTGTAGCTTTGAAATGGCCCCTTCCCAGCACACAGCTCATTCTCTTTGGAGCACTGCAGCACTAGCTCACCGTGCCATGATGGTACCTATGCAGCAAATGCAAAAGAGATTCATGGTTCTGATTAAAATTGCATTGCTTTCGAAGACGGGAGAGCCATTTTCTCCCAGAGACGACCATGTTGGCTAAGTAGTTACATGAGGAACGGAGGGTGTTAAGTCTCGTGCCTTGCTTGTAAAACAAGAGATCACCTTGGGCAGCCATTCTTTGTTTTCTGTCATTACAAACAACTCAGGGGCAATCAGCGGCTACACTGACAACCTCATTCCTCCACCATCTGCTGGCTGTCAATCAGGCAGCCATCCTGAGGCCATTGATAGAGCTGCCAGATTGATTGAGCCTCGGCTGTCAGGGAATGCTTTGTGATTTCTTATACCAAATTGCTCCTCTGTATCTACAGGAATAGACTCTTACTTCTGATTTACATAATGTCCCACATTATGGAGGAGTGGCGGGGCCTGGGGCGGGGAGGACACACCACACAGGCTGCTGCTTCTAGGCAACGTGGGATCTCAACACCACCTTTGTTCATTTGGTTTCTAAAATGCACAGGGAAACAATACCGGGCCTTGCTGCAGGAGGACATCACTCTTGAGAAGCAAGAAAGCTGCAACAATTTAACAAAAGCGTCACATCATATTGGGAAGGTTGGATCATGTAGCCAAGGCCTCCTTTGCTTAATGCAGTTTCGCATTCCCCACCCCAATCCTGTAGCATCCACCCCAATACCTACGAAGTGAGAGACTCCAGGGATGCCTTTGCTTGCCGTAGCATCCACCCCAAGCATCCTATTCCCACAGTGGCCAACCAGGTGCCTCAATGGGAAATCTGCAAGCAGGAATCAAGCACAACAACAATGCTCTGTCTTCCTGTGGCTTCTGGCAGCTGAGATTCTGAAGCATTGCTGCCTCCAACCGTGGAGACAGAGCATCGCTGTCTTGGCTAGGAGCCATTGGTCTCCTTCTCCTCCGTGGATTTGCCCAGTCCTCTTTGGAAGCCATCTAGGAGCCACTGCCTCCTGTGAGAGCGAGTTCCAAAGTTTAACTATGCACTTATTTGTCCCATGTCCAGAACAGAAATTAATCCAGCAAATACGACCATTATTCACCGTTGTTGTCATTGCTTGCAGTCTGAAAATGATACATCATCGATTTTGTGCCCCACCCCCCAAAAAAATGCATTGTGTTTCCTTGTTACAGGTAGGTAGCCGTGTTGGTCTGGATCGAAGTAAAATAAAAAAAATTCCTTCAGTAGCACCTTAAAGACCAACTAAGTTTTTATTTTGGTATGAGCTTTCGTGTGCATGCACACTTCTTCAGATACAGTGAAATGGAAGTTTCCAGGCACTTATGTAGAGAAGGGGTGGGGAGGGGTGGGGATGGGGAGGGGGGATCACTCAGAAGGGTGGTGGAAATGGGTGATTGACTGACTGATAGCTGTTGATGACCGCAAACGACTGCAAATGGTTTTGCATGAAAAAATCTTGCTTTTTCTCAACCCTTGCTTTTTCATGCAAAACCATTTGCAGTCGTTTGCGGTCATCAACAGCTATCAGTCAGTCAATCACCCATTTCCACCACCCTTCTGATGACTGGTGACTGCCCAACCTTAGGGTTGCCATATTTCAAAAAGTAAAAACCAGGACACCCTGAAAATTGTTCAGCTTTTTTTAAAAAATGTTTTTAACATGCAGACATCTCATGGCCTTCCTGAGCAGCTTTATCTTAGAGTGAACTGGATTTATCATTAGGAACGAGACCTTGGGGTCATGGTGAAGACCTCTGTGAAGACGTCAACCCAGCATGCAGCAGATGTGAAAAAAGGTGACCGCCATTAGGAGAGGGATTGAAACTCGGGTCCTTCTTGTGGGTATCTGGTTGGACACTGCATGAAGAGGATTCTGGACTAGATGGGCCATTGGGTTCTTCCGAGGTTCTTAGTCTTTACAATTAGCCTGCCCCTGCCTCTCTGTAATTTTAAGCCTGTTGTTTCTTGACTTCTGTTCTGTGGCCAAAGCAGCAAATGACCCCCTATTCAGCATGTAAGGCTCTCTGTTAAGCTGTGCCTCTCCCTAGATATCTCCATGGGCTTGCATGATTGTGTGACAGGCTTTGACATATGGAGCAGTGCATGTCCCCCCTACCCCAAATATTTTTTCCCCAACAGCATGGTTCTTTGCAGAGGAACCCAACCTCTTTCTTTGGAATAATCTGTGAGGCCTATAGGTGAACAGAGTAATGCTCAATCTCCATGCGTCAGGTTCAAGTCCTCCCCCCCCTTTTTTCTTTTTTCTTTTTTTGCTTATGAACATTCAAAGCCATCCATTGAGAATCAGCTCATTTAAACTCATAATCCCTCAGGAAAGAAGCAAGTGCATTAAAGACAGTGCATCCATCAAGCACACCACCCAGTCCCCTCCAGCCTCCTCTTTTGGAGAGCCAAGATTTATGGGATTCTTGCCACTTAATCCCTTACTATGTAAACCTGGAATTGCAGGCAACAACAAGTGCAGTGCTGGTGAGGATACCTTGTACAGGGGTAAAAATTCCACTCGCCCATGGATTTATCACTGGATAAGTTCGGGCAAGTCACATTCTTTTTCTTTCTAACGTTCAGTTCAGATATAACCTACTTTATCTCCTATGATAATTCATTTCACTTACTACATTTTATATATTACATTTGCCCCCAAGGAGAATGAACACTAGGGTGTGTGTGTGTGTGTGTGTGTGTGTGTGTGGTTCTTTTCTCCACATTTTATCTTCCCAACAACCCTGTGAGGTAGGCTAGGCTGAGAGATAGTGATTGGCTCCCAAGCTCACCCAGTGAGTTTCCTGGTTGATGTGAACCCCGGCTCATGGTGAAAAACTCTCATCGTTGCACCACACTGGAACCGATAGCCTCCTAAGCTTGGTTAGGAGGTTTTGAGTGTGCCACAAAAGCCAATATGCTGTCATAAGAAGAGTCTTCTGGATCCAGTCAATAGCCCATATAGTCCAGGCATCCTGTTCTCACAGTGGCCAACTAGTTGCCTGGAGGAAACCCACAAACAGGATCTGAGCATAAGAACCCTCTCCCCTCCTGTAGTTTCCAGCAACTGGTACAGTGGTACCTCAGGTTAAGTACTTAATTGGTTCCGGAAGTCCATATTTAACCTGAAGCGTACTTAACCTGAAGCGAACTTTCCCATTGAAAGTAATGGAAAGTGGATTAATCTGTTCCAGACAATGAAAAACACCCCCTAAAACAGCAATTTAACACATTTTTTTCTGTCTAACGAGACCATTGATCCATAAAGCGAAGGCAATAATCAATGTACTGTACTATAAAATAAATAAGACAGTATTGTAGATGAAAAAAATTAACATTTACAGTGGTATCTCGGGTTAAGTACTTAATTGGTGCCATTCACACCCAAAAAAAGTACCTAACCCGAGCAGCGATAGCGCATGTGCACGAAGTGACGATAGAGCGCTTTTGCGCATGCACATGTGGTGGAACCCGGAAGTACCCACTTCTGGGTCCGTGGAGTACTTAACCTGAAAGTACTCAACATGAAGTGTACTTAACCCAAGGTATGGCAGTATTCAGAAGCATAGCTAGTCACCATGGCTCATAGCCACTGATAGGCCTCTCCTACATAAATTTGTCTAATACTTTTCTAAGTTGGTGGCCATCGCTGCCATTTGCCTATCCTCTTCTGAGCAAAGCAGCCCTCCTGTTTCATCAAACAACAACGCTTTAACAACAGTGTCCCATTATTAACTGTGATGCAGCATCACAACTAACTATGGTTCATGGTTTGGAGAGGGGTTTTCAAGGACTAGGGCTGTTATCTATCTGTAGCTATATTTCTCATTTTAAAAAAATAAAATAAAAGAATTGTAGATATATTAATCTCTTCCATGCTAGGGTCCATTTTGAGTAAGTGCTGCATTTTGAAAAACCTAGCATTGTTTGTTCAGAAAGTATTGGAGAGGGAAGCATTGTAAAAAAACCCAAAAAACCATGTACACACACCTTACGTTTAACTTTATTAGCAGGCATAGAGGCAGCTGCATAAGGCTTTCGTTCTAGCAATCTGAATTCTTCCTGAATAATTCAAAAGTGCCAAACAGAAGACTTGTTGCTTGGATGTGCTAATGAAAATATCAAGGGAATTAATTAACAGTCAATTATATCAATTTTAGATTTGGACATTGATTGTGACGCTAAAAGCAAAATCTACATTCTGCACTACTGCGAGGGCCACCCCCCCATCTCTCTCTCCCCCCCCCTCTCTTTTCCCCTGTTACTTTCTACCACTTGGTTTAATCATTTCAGTCGAAAGTGTGAAGAAAATATAAGTTAAGATTGTTCCCCATTTTCTCTCTCCATCTCAATGTGCTCGAGATAAATAAGCATAAAGGCACAGCGGAGAATGCATATTTTTAAAAGCTATGTTATGCAGATTTTGCTAGATTTTTATCTTTGAGGTAATCTGTTTTGGGAAAAGGGAAATGTGAATCTCTGGCTGACAAATTATTAGAAAAGTAAAAAAAAAAGCAAGAAAACTAAGCTGCATATTATATGGACTTCTCCTCATTTATCTTCTAAACCTTCCTTCTAAACAGGCAGATTCATGGTTTTTGTTTTTTATTTTTTAAAAAAATACTAATCGGCTATAGCAATTATTTCCTAAACAGGACTTTGGGTTTTTTTCCCTAGAGTTGCATGTGGAATGAGGGAGTCTTTTCTTCTTCTTCTTACTTTAGATTCAGATATATAAGAAATATGAATATTTTCAGATCTTTGATATTAGGGGAAGGCATTTCATTGAAATCAGTTTTTGCATGATTTGGCACGAGTTGTCTAGACTGGTTTATGAAAAATGACAGCTAGTAGGAAAGTAATTAAAAATGTATTTTGCTGAAAGCAAAAGTATTTTTGGAATCAATAACAACCATCTTTAATTTGCCAACCAGTTCCACAATTATTTTATATTAACTGGAGGATTTAATGTGTGTGTGTGTGTGTGTGTGTGTGTGCGCGCGCGCGTGTGTGTGCGTTTTAAATGTGTACAGTGTTAGCTGTGCAGCAACCACTTCACATGGTGATATGTTCTTTAGCAACACAATGGTGGACGCTGAGGGAAGCGGAGAAACTGAAAGACATATCAGTCCCTTTGATAATTTTGCTAACTGATGTGGCTCCAGAATAATGTCAACTGAAAGTTTCTAATCTATTGGCAAAGGGCAAGGCTAAAAAAAACACACACAGAGAGACATTTGTACGGTTTTGAGATTGGCGTCCTGAACTTCAGGCCTACCTTGTGTGGCAAGTCAGTTATGTCAAGTCCTCACTCCAGGGTCAATCCGCATGTCCATAGTCCAAACCAAAGCACAGTCCGACTGAAGCCCATCAACATGGACACTTGAACAGAAACAGCACCTCCACCTCAGCTCTGCAAGCCTTCTATACTTTTGCATGCTGATTGCAGCATCTGGGCTTGATGAGGCAGGTGACCCTCACCTGTTCCAAGCTTCCTCCAGCTGAGGATAATATCTTACTATGCCTTTGGAACTTTACTGTTCTTTTGTCCTTCCAGACTGCATACCCTTCAACATTTCTCTGATGAAAATAGGGACACCCCATTCCATAATGATAATTTTACTATTTATACGCCTCACATCTTACTGGGTTGCCCCAGCCACTCTGGGCAGCTTCCAACATATATCAGAATATAATAGAACATTAAAGATTGAAAAAAAGATGCCTATACAGGATCAGGGCCATCTTTAGCATATGCGCCACTGGGGTGCAAAGTTTCGCCCAGGGCCCTCAAATTTAGTTTAGCCACCCCCAAATTTTTAAGGGTGGGGACTCAAAATTGTTGAGGTTTTTTTGGGGGGAGGGGGCGAAGTTAAAGTCAAAGTTATTGACCTTTTGGGGTGGAAGGAAAATCGCTCACCTGTAACAATGACACAGCGGAAATGCCTGCTTTTATTTCCTGACTTGGTGGGAATATTTGACGCTACGGTGTAAGAGAGCGATTGGGGGGGGGGACTTTCACTCCATTGCTTTTCACTGCCACCAATCGAGAGGGATCGGTATATAGTAGGTAAGCATTTGGCAATCCCCAGAATACATTTGGCACCCTCCGGAATTCAGCGCCTGAATATTATTATTATTATTATTATTATTATTATTATTATTATTATTATCATCATCATCTGCATATCTGAGGCTGTTGATATTTCTTCTAGCAATCTTAATTCCAAACTAGATTACTTTAAAAGACTATTAGACAAATTCATTGAGGAGGAGGTTATCAGTGGTTACTAGCGATGTCTCCATAGCTGGAGGCAGCAATGCTTTGGAATAGCTGTTCCTGGGAATCACAAGTGGAGATAGTGTTGCTGTACTCAGGTCCTGCTTGCAGGCTTTTCAGAAGTATGTGGCTGGATACTATGAGAGCAGGATACTGGATCGGATAGGCCATTGGCCTGATCCAGCAGGCTCTTCTTATGTTCTTAATGGAGAGGGGCCTGCAGAAATGTCCTCCCACTGTCTGAACCTGCCACCTGCAGTCTGAAGTGGTGCAGCATATCACCACCTTCTGACTCTACCACCCCCCTCCATGTTGTGCACATTGAGTAGCCTTTTAAAGGTTAACTGCAAAAAAAGTAATGCAATGGTATATTCCCTTCACCCCATAGGAAAGCTACTTCTGAATTTCCAATCAATGCTCTTCATTGGAATAGCTATTTGATAGCAGAGTGACAGTATGATAAATAAAACACTTTGGGTGGAAACACTGAGGTGCGGTGAGAGCGACAGACACAGATCAATGGCTGCCCTGCTATGGCTTCAACCTGGCTTCATTGTTATTAATCCTTTAATTTAATCTCCACTTTCAAAATGAATGGCAGCACATTACTGATGTCTTTCGGATTTGATTTCTTAGCCTTTAAAACACTGAATCAGAAATCCTACCCAAGAGTGATAGATTTTTACACTAGCAAAATGAACACATCGAAATGGATTGCTGGGCGTTTCATCCTCCATTAAGCTGAAGCCACTTAAAAAAAAGAGCAGCTGAAAAGTTTTGGGATTCATGTCAGTCCACTCTCTCCTTCTGCCTGTGGAAGGAACGCAGAGGAACATGGCTCCAGAACTTTTCTTCAGGGTAGGAGCGATGACGTCATCTGTCTGAGCACCAGGGCAGTTGATGGCAACTGAATGAAGTGATAACAAGGCTTTCAAGTTTTCCCCCCATCGTTTGTGGAGGAAATCAGAAAATGAAGATGCCAGCTGATCCCTCCTCCTTCCAATTTATACACAGCTTAATTGCAATTGCCTCTAAGCGGTATACGTGCAAGAAACACAAGAACAAGAAAGGTAAAGATAGGTTAAAACTGTAAAATCAAACTAAAAATTCAGACTTCTGGAATAAAAAGCTTTCAGTAGGCACTGGAAAGTCAACACAGATGGAGGCTGCCTGGCCATAGCAGGAAGGGAGTTCCATATAACTGAGCCCAAAATGCTGAATGCACAGCGCCTGATGGATTGCATCCGAGCCACGGGAGACTTTTACATAATAGGCTAGTTTCAACACATATTCACACAAGCCTCTCTGTCCTCCATCTATGCCAGGCATCCCCAAACTGCAGCCCTCCAGATGTTTTGTCCTACAACTCCCATGATCCCTCACTAACAGGACCAGTGGTAGTGGAAGATGGGAATTGTAGTCCAAAACATCTGGAGGGCCGAAGTTTGGGGGTGCCTGATCTATGCAAACAAGATGCAATATTAGAGTTTGAAGACATATTCCAGGTAGACAAAAATGTTCAGTGTGAAGGAGGGCCAAGTTTTTTCGTAAACTGCTTTGAGGTTGTTATTTGTATGATCCATTGGTGTATAAATTTCACGAAATGAATGAATGAAGGGTGTGGCCCATGGAGAGGGTCTGTAGTTCTGATGACCAGACAGAGAGGCCTTGAGGGCTGCATTTGGACCCCTGGCCCAACCCCTTTTGCAAATGCAACATGTGGGATCCTCAAGGCACCATGTCACACATTGATGGCTCTGTGTTTGAATTGTTGCTAGCATTCATTTTCCTAGTGTCATCTTCAACCAAAGGAACAAGCACCTTCTTGGTTGATGCTTTTAAAAAAAAGCAGTGCAGGAAAGGCTATTGCCGAAGACATGAATCCAGCAGATGAAGGACACTTTTAGCCAGAGGGGCAATAAAATTTTAGACTCTGGACTTAATCGCTTTATCCCCATTACTCTATTGAGATGACCTTGTGGATGACTTCATAATGTGGTGATCCAGGAGCCTTGCTGTATTTCAGGGGCTCATGAGGAACATAGGATGCCGCATTATACGGAGCTAGTCTACTGGTCCATCTAGCTCAGCATTGTCTACACTGACTGACAGCAGCTCTCCAGACTTTCAGACAGGGATTCTTTCCCAGCCGCACCTGGAGATGTCAAGGATCGAACCTGGGACCTTCTACATGCAAAGCAGATGTTCTACGAGTGGCTTCCTGGGCTTCGGTCCCAAATCTTATGCTGAAACTGCCACTGCTTTCACCAGTGTATTAAACACTGAGCAGTGACCCTTACTGTGAGTTTGTGGAATGTTTTCCCTTGTGCAATGTTGGAGGGAATTCCTCCACCGCCACCCCTTACTTTTGTTCCACGAGAGGAAACACATCCCCATGGCCACTGGCAGCTCGCCTTGCATTTATCCAAACCATTCATCGCCCCATCCTTTCCATTTTGGGGGGCGCGCGCTTCAAATGCAAAATCACAGTTCCAATTTATCTGACAACACGAGTCTTCCACGTTACAGGGGGGGGAGGGGGAGGACTTTGTTTCTTAAGAAGAACCACAAACCTTGGGAATAAAATAAAAGTGGGACGAGAGCTCGCAACGAGGCGCGAGCTGGGTGATGCCGAATGCCTCTTTTACCACCTGCTATCATCTCTTGCAACTTTACACCCCTATAATAACTAGGACTTGGATACCCAGGAAGGCCTTAACACCTGCAGTTAACATTCACTTTGACGGGGAAGGCAGAGACTGGGAAATAAGCTTGGAACTGTGTATCCAGGTGGAAGAAATGTATGTTGACAATCCCAGCCTTCCAGCCATCCTCACCTTCTTATGTGCTTTCCTCCCTGTCCTCCTGGCTCCTCCCACCCATGGCTTTATTTTGAGTCGCTAATGAGGGCGTAATCCATTCTACCTTCCTCGACAGATCTCCATTTTGGGCCCGATGACCCTGATCCTTCTCCCACTCTGTCTTCCTACCTCCTTCCAATTGTTTCATCAGCTGCCTGACTTGTCAGCTCACACCTGACAAGTGACAAGTCTCGGGCTCCCGCTGACTAGATAATCAAAGTCTTGTCAGAGCTGTCAATACCCTGCAGATAGGAGAGGACAAAGAGAGGAAAGGTTTCTACAGAAACCACCGCCTTAAAAAAAGAGAGCGGGGTGTGGGGGTGGGGACAGAGAGAAAGATATACCATCAATTCCTCTTAACTTGAAATCAACGGGTTGTTGCAGAATATTATTTATGCCTAAGCAAAAACAAAACCATTTTTGAGGGGGAAGGGTAGCAGTGCAAACAGGGAATAATGCAAGTGATTATCAGAAGCACGGTCCCAACATGAGGGGGAAGTTATTTCTTTTTTCTGAATTCTTTCCAAAAGGGAGACTAAATCATGGCACGATCAACTGTATAACTTTTCTTGAAAATCTAAGGTAGGAGTGGTCCTTTAATGTTAGCCGAAATTCCTCCATCTCTCTCTCTCTCACACACACACAGGCTTTATTCTGAGATTCTAGCATTTTAGCATGGTTTCGAATGGTTATCATATATCCCCTTGACTTGAGTATCCTGCCCCACCTCCACAAAAAAGAAAGTGATTGATACTTTTATTTTTTAAAATAACAGCAGGGAAGTGCAGAAAGCAGAGCTACCATCGCACAGAAACGTTGATGGTAACTCTAAACCAGGCATAGGCAAACTCCGGCTCTCCAGATGTTTGGGACTACAATTCCCATAATCCCTGACCACTGGTCCTGTTAGCTAGGGATGATGGGAATTGTAGTTCCAAACATCTGGAGGGCCGGAGTTGGCCTATGCCTGCTCTAAACTGAATATGTACCAAAAAGAAGGAAAAGAAGAAGACACCCCCAGCCTCACACACACACACAACCAAGTTGTATACAGCCTACCAACCCACCTGGTGGCTTAGTAAACTTTCTGAACCAACTTCTTGGTGCCTTCCTGGGACTGCAAAAACAAAAGGCTCAGGAGCAAGCTTGTTTACTCTTGCTCCGGATGGTAGGACCTGAACCCATGGATTCAAGTTACAAGGAAGGGGATTCCAATTAAACATCAGGAAGAACTTTCTGTTCAGCTGTGGAACGAACTTCCTCGGAAGGTAGTAGACTCTTCTCATTGGAAGCTTTTAAGCAGAGGGGAGCTTTTAAGCAGCCCAGCCACTTCAGTGCAAAGGAAACAGAAGGCAGAGGGAGATCACATCATTTGTGAACTGAAAGCAAAAGCAGCAGGCGTGTGGGTTTGAGCCCCATGCTGGGGGAAAACATCCATGCATTGCAAGGCGTTGGACTAGGTGACCCTCATGGTCCCTTCCAACTCTACAAATTTATGATTAAAAAAAGAAATGGTATTTGCTGGGTTGATTTCCATTCTGGACATGGGACAAATAGGAGAAAACATTGGCCCTTTCCACTGCCATTTCACTATTTGTCAGAATTTTCCGACATCCCTAGGTGTAACTTTGTGGTAGTTATCGTGTCCTCCTTCAAAGAGGGCATGTGTTGCGGTGAGGCCTGGAGACCGATCCCCTGTGTTGGGGGTGGGTAAGATTGGTCAGCCACAACACCCGATTGGTAGGTCCCTCGATGTTGGGTTCAATCTGGCCAATGGGGTGCAGTTCAAATGGATTGAGGGACCTAGATATATCCATGCACGTGACCCAGAGCTTCCTCTTCCGGTGCATGCACAGGGGCACGGCAGGAATTTCCCCCACTTGGCTGATTGGCTGTTGCCATTTGGGTTTCGCCTGCCATGCAGCAAATCGTCACAACTTGTAAGGTTGCGGATAGGCACTGGTTCAGGTGATACCATCCACATAGGTGGATGGTCAACCCCTGTGAGGGGGTTGTGCCCGTGCCTGAGTCCAGGGGGGACATCTGGGTGGTGGACATAGCCTGTTCCCAGCTTTCAGCCTATCCAGTGGTTCACCCTTGGCTGACCTATGCTGGTGCCCTCGCTCAGCACTACCTGCAAGGGTGCAGGGAGCTAGTCGAACCAGAGCCTTTGCAACCACTCACTTTCTGTAATCAATAAAGTTGTGGCCTAAATTCTGCTAAAAACCAAACCAAAATTTGAGTCAAGTCTGAATTTATTCAGGGGGGAGGTCTCTGGGTCTGAACACGCAACACATGCTCCATGTGCAAAAGTTCTCAGCTTAAGTCCTTGGCACCCTTACAGGAACACTTGGTGGGGATGATGGAGAGGAACTTCTCAGCAGCTGCCCTGAAGCTTTGGAACTCCCACCCTACAGAAGCCAGACTGGCTCCCTCCTTGTAGTCCTTCTGCCCGCAGATGAAGACCTTTTCATTCCAACATGCCTTTGGGAACTGTGGTTTGTTTTTGTGTTTTTTACAGGAAAGGGCTTTAATAATGCTGCACTGTTTTTATTACCTCTATTTTAATAGGTTGGTTTTTTATATTTTCTAAAATTCTAAACTCTAAAATGGAGTAGCTTTTTGTATTTTATCTGTGCTGTTTTGGTTGGTGTAAGCTGCCTTAAGTCCTGGTCTGGGGAAAAGGTGGGATATAATAATAATGATGATGATAATAATAATAATAATACAGTGGTATCTCGACTTACGGAGTACAGTTTTCAACTTCTGTATTTTTCGAGTTACGAGCTGCAAAAACGGCCGCGCGCTTACGTTTTTTCGACCTCCGAAGGGAAACTGCGGCACTTTTAGATGCGGTTTCCTCGACTTATGAAGTTTTAGATGTGGTTTACTCGACTTGCGAATGTTTCTGTTTCCGGTTTTGTGTTGTTTTTTAAAGGGGAAGTCGCTTTTTCGACTTCCGAAATTTTCGACCTACGAAGGCGCCTTCGGAATGGATTATCTTCGTAAGTCGAGGTACCACTGTAATAGGTTGGACCGGGAAAGACTACTGACTAAATCCTTGGGGAGCTGCCTGCTGCCAGTCAGAGTTTACAAGACAGAGCTAAATGGGCTAATGGACTGCCCGTGTATAAGGCCATGTAGCCAGGTCACCTAGGACTGCAATAATTCATAGATTTGTTTATGTTCGAGTATGCCTAGGTATATGTGTGTAAAATATAACTTACACACTTTAAAACAGTACAAATACACATGATTTTTGTTGTTTATATAGGATAGCACCCCCTTCTTATATATGTGTACAAATATATCTGATACAGTTTAATAACTGTGCCCCAACTATGAATTAATTCAAATCTTGTACTTGCATTAAAAATGAACTCTATCTATTTTATGTTGATCATTAAGGAAGAATATTTCACACAAGAGATTTGTCATATTAAGGAGGATAAAAACCACTTAGATCAATTAAATGTATTAAACTTAATCTTGACATAGATTACCAAAAATAATTTAGATTCTACATTAAGGGAAATATTAAAAGCAGATTCTGCGAGGAGAAGGAGGCACGATCCAAATTCATATTTAAAGCATATTATGGTATAGAAGAAAGGAGTGTTAACTGACGAGCAACTCCACTTACTCTAGAGCATAGTAAAAATAAAGGTAAAAGCCATTAAATAATTAAGAGAGGGGAAATATATTGTCCTTCTGGGGACTTCTGTGCTAGTATGACAAGAACCCAGAAGAGCTTGGGCTCACACGCTCCTCTAGAACTCACGGAAGCAAGGCCCCATGAATGCAATGAACGTGTTTGGAACCAAGTATCCAAAATCCTTCTCAAAAGAGCCATTCTAAGTTCAGAAACCACAGAAATCAAACTAATGATAATCATGGCAATGCTTGGATGGGATATAGGTGGGCTAGATAAATGAAAGACATAACTGGGTTAGGGATTCGCTTCATAAACAGTACATTAAAGGTAAAGGGTAAAGGGACCCCTGACCATTAGGTCCAGTCGTGACTGACTCTGGGGTTGCGGCGCTCATCTCACGTTATTGGCCGAGGGAGCCGACGTGCAGCTTCCAGGTCATGTGGCCAGCATGACAAAGCCACTTCTGGCGAACCAGAGCAGCACACGGAAACGCCATTTACCTTCCCACTGTAGCGGTTCCTATTTATCTACTTGCATTTTGACGTGCTTTCGAACTGCTAGGTTGGCAGGAGCTGGGACCAAGCAACGGGAGCTCACCCCGTCACAGGGATTCGAACCGCCGACCTTCTGATCAGCAAGCCCTAGGCTCAGTGGTTTAACCACAGCGCCACCTGGGTCCCTAAAACAGTACATTATTCTATTATAAATGCATCATGCTCTGTTGCAGGGATGGGGAACCTGTGGCTTCCCAGATGTTGCTGGGCACCAACTTCCATCATCCTTGACCATTGGTCCTGTTGGGTAGGGCTGATGGGAGTTGGCACCCAGCAACATCCATCCCTTGTGCCATGATGATCAAGAAACTTGGAAGATTTATCACAGTCCTTCCCCTGCTGGCTGAGGCTGTTGGGAATTACAGGACTGCTGGGAGTTGTCGTCCAAAACACCTGGATGACAACAGGTTTCAGAAAGCTGATGTGGCACATTGCCTATATGCACCAGGTAGAAGCCTTGACTCAACTTGGACCTCCTATGTTGGATCAAGAGACAGTGGGGAACAAATTTAGACCCTGGGGGCCCTTCCATACTGGTGGTTTTTTGTTTGCTGGTGTCTTCTGCCAACACCTCACTGATACAATCACAGTGCATTAATTGTTATCTATAGGGACACTGTAGTGTTATAATGCAACCAAAGCAAGACAAACACAAACATACACACACTCACACACAATCACACCCTGAAACATTTGTGGGGGGTGGGGAGTTACAGGCTTTTAGCAGGAAGTTACAGGGCATGCATGGATTGGAAACCCTGAAACCGATGTTTGTGCAAGCAGTTTTGGAAGTGAGATTGCACATGACAACATTCACATTGCAGTTTATTCCGTTTTCATGACATTTCCCCAACTGTTCATTTCCACGTGGTATTTGAGCTTTGATGCAACATGAAAGCCACCTTCAGAAACAGTGGAACGCAGCACAAGTTTAACCCTCATTTCCGTATCATTTGAAAACAGAACCCCACCCCCATATCAAATAACACAGAAGTGAGTCATCCATATACCTGAAGGAGCGTCTCCACCCCCATTGTTCTGCCCGGACACTGAGGTCCAGTACCAAGGGCCTTCTGGCGGTTCCCTCATTGCGAGAAGCCAAGTTGCAGGGAACCAGGCAGAGGGCCTTCTCGGTGGTGGCGCCCGCCCTGTGGAACGCCTTCCCATCAGATGTCAAAGAGAAAAACAGCTACCAGATTTTTAGAAGACATTTGAAGGCAGCCCTGTTTAGGGAGGCTTTAAATGTTTAATTGATTATTTTATTTCATTTTTCTGTTGGAAGCCGCCCAGAGTGGCTGGGGAAACCCAGCCAGATGGATGGGGTATAAATCAATTATTATTATTATTATTATTATTATTATTATTATTATTATTAGTATTATTATTATTTTTACTCACTATTCCACTATATATATGTGGGAAGCGGGTAGCAATGTGGTCTAAACCACAGAGCTTAGGGCTTGCCGATCAGAAGGTCGGTGGTTCGAATCCCCGCGACAGGGTGAACTCCCATTGCTCGGTCCCTGCTCCTGCCCACCTAGCAGTTCAAAAGCATGTCAAAGTGCAAGTAGATAAATAGGTACCGCTCCGGTGGGAAGGTAAATGGTGTTTCCGTGCGCTGCTCTGGTTTCGCCAGAAGCAGCTTAATCATGCTGGCCACATGACCCGGAAGCTGTCTGTGGACAAATGCCGGCTCCCTCGGCCTATAGAACGAGATGAGCGGCGCAAGCCGCAACCCCAGAGTCGTCCGCGACTGGACCTAACGGTCAGGGGTCCCTTTCCCTTATATTCCATTAGTATTCTGGAAGTGGCTTTTACATCATATGAAAGCTCAGATGCAATGCAGAAATTAACTGCTGGGGAAACCTCATGAAATGGAATAAACTGCCATGTGAATGCATCCCATAACTGCCCCGATTCAATTGCAATCATAAATCATCATGAATGCACAATCAAAGATATATATATATATATATATATATATATATATAGAGAGAGAGAGAGAGAGAGAGAGAGAGAGAGAGAGAGAGAGAGAGAGAGAGAGAGAGAGAGAGGTTAGAGTACAGTGGTAACTCATGTTAAGTACTTAATTGTTTCCGGAAATCCGTACTTAACCTGAAGCATACTTAACCTGAAGCGAACTTTCCCATTGAAAGTTATGGAAAGTGGATTAATCCATTCCAGACAGGTCCGTGGAGTACTTAACTTGAAAGTACTCAACCTGAAACGTACTTAACCCAAGGTATGACTGTATTATGACTGTATTGGACTATGACATGGGAGAAACCAGGGTTCAACCCCATACTAAGCCACAAAGGTGGGACCTTCAGCCAGGCCCTGCCTCTTAACATAACCTACCTCATGAAGTTGTTGTGGGGATTAAATGAGGAGCAGGAGACCCATGTATGCCAGGTTGAGCTCCCTGGGGAAAGAGGTTGGATCTAAATGCAATGCAATGCAAGAATACATAAATACAGTGGTACCTTGGTTCTCAGACTTAATCCGTTCCAGAAGTCCATTCCAAAACCAAAGCATTCCAAAACTAAGGTGCACTTTCCCATAGAAAGTAATGCAAAATGGATTAATCTGTTCCAGACTTTTAAAAACAACCCCTAAAACAAAAATTTAACATGAATTTTACTATCTAACAAGACCATTGATCCATAAAATGAAAGCAATAAACAATGTACTGCAGTCACACAATCAATCAATCAGTAGCTGAACTGGGTTCCACACAGTCACAAAAACAAACAAAAAGCCACAAAAACACAAAATAAAAAGCAAAAAACAGACAGACCGCAGCGTAACACTCAAAACAGAAGTTTTGCACTCAAATCAGAGCATGTTCGGCTTCCGAAAAAAGTTCGCAAACCGGAACACTTACTTTCAGGCCGGCAGTGTTTGGGTTCCAAGTTGTTTGAGTACCAAGGCATTTGAGAACCAAGGTACCACTGTAGGCCCTATTGTAACTGGTTGTGTGACGAGGCTTACTAGAAATCCCACCTTCAATAATTCACAACAGACACAATATTTTAGGTTTGGTTTTTGGCATTAATTTTGGCCACAACTTTATTTAAATACAATTTAATTCGAGTGTTGGCTTAGGCTTTTGGTTAACTATCCATCCTTCACTAAGAAGGACCATCTACATCTGTCCATTTAGGATAGGACTCAATTCATCTGTCCACTTGGGACAGGACTCCAATCATCTGTTCCATTGGGACAGGACTCACATCACCTGCCCTCTTGGGGGCAGGACTCACTTCATCTGTCCACTTGGGACAGGACTCACACAACTGTCCACTTGGACAGTACCAGCTCCGACTTCCCCAAGGGTAAAGGGAAGTCAAGTGAACACCCCTGGGAGAGGAGGTAGCTGTGGCCAGACATTCTCCCCTCTCTTCCAAGAATGTTCCCCAAGGCTCGTACTCTTATAAATTGGCCCCTCCAGCCCCACCTATGGCGGGGATGTAAGGACGAGAGCGTAAGCCCCGGGATTCCTTTAACGGAATACTTCTATGTGGAGCAACAAAAGGAGTGGGGGGGGATGCCACACCCATCTTCCAACCGATTCAATAACCAAAAGCCGAACCACCAACCTAACAAGTTGTGATGATTTGCTAAGCAGTAGGTGAAAACCAAGAGGCAAAGGCAATCAGCCAATTGGGAAAATTCCTACTGGGCCCCTGAATACAGGCGACCCCTTGAAAGGCAAAGCAATGTCAGGCTAAAACCTGTAAAAGAAAGCGGCGGGTGGGAGGGAGATTCAAACGCCAAGGCAAGAGTGACCCAAAATGAAAGGGATTTTGTTTAAATGGGGGCCCCTCCGCCAATCCCATTGCACACATTTAAATATCCACACCCCCATTACTCAGCAACTGAAGGGGCCTAGGCCCCAGCAAAACCCTTATTAGATTTCTTCCCAGCCCTTCCACAATCTGCTTTATATTTAATGATATAAAGCGCTGTTTTGTATGGAGTTGGTAGCCACATCTATATTTTCTAGGTCTGTCTTCTCATTCATCTAAGACGGCGACTGTTTCTAGAACAACTACTTTGTATTCTACGGCAACAAGATAATCCCACCCCCCATTGTTGGATATACCTAATTTATTACATATGGGGATCTGGCCTAGAATTTTATTTTGTTACCATTGTGCAGAGCCTTCATTTTGGCTTAAAGACATTAAGTCATTTCCCTCCTCCTTTTGTACATTTGCCATAGCTTTAGAAATTCAGCCGCTACGCACTTTTCATGTGCTTTGCATATGAAAGCTGGAGATGGTGATGGAATGCTGGGATATATTTATTTGTTTTTAAAAGCGGGGTTTTTTAATTAGGAACATACAGGCGAATTCAAATAACACTGTACATCACTCGTCACCTGTATCCTTCATTTTATTGCTCCTAATGATTTTTTAATACGTGTGCAGCTTTCGTGGGGGTGGGAGGGAGAAATATAGAGAGAAGTCCCAAGGCTTTTCATTTGAAAGGGGGACTTTTAGAGGGTACACAGATTGCATCAATGCAGCTTAATGCTGACATACAGCCGCACTGAAAGAGACCTCCAGGAAGATTCCCAGCATTTCAGGGAGTGCTGCTGGTAAATCAGGAGGTGACAGTCTCGGGATCAATACTGAACTATTGTCCCAATATTGTGTTAGGAGTTGACTCAACTATGTTACTGGAGACGCCAGCCTGGGATACCTGCACGCTATAAATTTCAAGTCAATTTTATCTGGGGCTTAACTCATCTCGCAGCACAAAAGTAAGAAGATGTAAACCATGCAGCCTGGCCTAAATTCCAGACTGGATAATTACAACCCGTATCAAAAGTTCCTCCTATCCTATAACTTTCAACATGTCACCAAAAATAGCTCAAGGCATGCAACCTGCAGAGTTGATGGATTTCATGGGGCAGAAAATCAGTAAACATAGTTGCTGATGGGGAGATTTGTCGTTCCTATAGGATGGCTGCTGATGGGTCAAGCAATAGCTATGGTGGCATTCATTCATTCATTCATTCATTCATTCATTCATTCATTCCTGGCTCTTGTGCCTTCAACAAACTGCTCAAGGCTGGAGTGCAGGGGCGCCGACTTGCCCCCCTCCCCATTGGGGCCAGGGGCTGTGGCACATGGAGGGTGCCTGGTGGAAGGGGATGTCAGCCCCCCTCAGTGTTGGGAGGGGCTGGTCTCCCTGCTTTAAAATATTGAGGGGGCTGAAGCCCCTTGAGCCCCATATACCCAGCGCCGCTGCTGGAGTGGGTCACCCTTTTTGCAGCCCTAGGGCCAAACAACTTTCCAGGGCCCCAAGTATACAGAGAAAAGAATGCAATGCTTAGCTTCTTCACACTCTCTCATATTCTCCATTCAGGCAAGCAAGAAGCATTCTCAGAGCTCCAGGCACATCCTAGACACACAAGGAGGATGCAAAGTAGGGCTGGCAAGTGGGGTGGCTCAAGAGTTGGGTGGCCTGGGGAGTGTCCTGAGGGCCAGAAAAATAGTACTGGAGGGCCATATTTGCCCCACTCCGGGCCTGAAGTTCCATACGCCCAACTAAAGGCCATGGGACACAAGGACAGGCTGTCATTACATGATAGTTACATTTGTTTTAAGCATCTTATTGATTTTATCTTTGTTTGTAATGATGATTTGATGTCTCTTCCTTTTGAATATTGATGTATTTTAGCCATGTCATCTGTACAATTGAACTCATTACTTGCATAAAGTGTGCTAAGTTCTAACCCAGATCTGCCAGTGGAGTCAAAGGGTTAACCTTCCACTAAAAACCCAAGTTCCTGCCTACCTTAAAAAAGGAAAAGAAAGGTTTACTTTCAAGCAATAGGGGGCTGGCCTTCCTTGCTTGAGAAGGGGCTCCGTAGCCAGAAATCTATTTACCCTGTCATGGTCAGCTGTGCAGCCCACTAATCAAGTCTTGACTTGGTAGCATCCTGACACAGAGACAGCTGCCTCTGTTCTGCATCCTGCCCTCTTACAAAGGATCACTGCCAAGCACTGGAGGTGTGTTGGGCAGCGGTTAGGGGAGAGAATACTTAGCTGGAAAGGGGGGGATTGGGTGCACTTTTGCCTAATGCACACAGTTTTGCAAGGCGTTTCCCCTAATGTAACACTGCAACCAGGCCAAAACAAGAAAGGAATCACTACTCAGGTTTGGAGCACACTCTTTTCGTTAGCTGGAGGAAAGTAATTTCATCACATATAGCTTTAGAAACTGTAGCCATCCAGTAAAAAGTACTGCAGTAAAAACTTTCTAAGCCAGAACGAGAACTTAGAAGGTAACAACCTTCCACATCCCACCAACCCCAGCCCAGTATGGCCAATGTTCAGGGATGATGGGGATTGTAGTTCAACAACATCTGGAGGGTCACAGGTTCCTCAGACATCTTCTGTAAGGAAGACATCCTTCTGTAAGGAAGTGCCATTTTTTGTTTATGCTTAGATGATTGGGAATAAGCAGCTTATGGGCAGCAAGAGTTTTATTGCTGCATGTATCCTAGTATGTTCTAGACTGCTCTAAGGCACCCTACTTGGGACTGACCCTAAAAGCAGTACAGAAACTTCAACTGGAACAGAATGCAGCTGCCCATCTATTGGCAGGTAGGGTTGATCATTCTAATGCAAGGACGGGGAAGAGCTGTAGCTCAGTGGTAGAGCATCTGTTTTGCATGCAAAAGGTCCCAAGTTCAACCCCCAACAGCATCTCCAGAAAGGGTTGGAAGAGATCCCAATCTCAAACCCTAGAGGGATGCTGCCAGTCCAGGATAGGCAATGCTGAAGTAGATGGACCAATGGTCTGACTCAGCAGAAGGCAGTTTCCAGTGGCCTGATGTTTACATTTCTCCCCTACCCCACATAACATCCTACCTTATCCCAGTAATGCCCAGGAAATATGTCCCCGGATACTCCAGCCATTCCCTACACCCTCACAGCTCCTGATTACATCTTCACCCCAAGCTCTATGAATGGCTCCGCCCCCTCATGATCTTCATCCATTGTTCACTTCTTCTTTTTGGGGGAGAAAAAAAAGGAATATTGGACCTTAATCTGAAGTTCTGTACATCATTCAAATGCAGGTGCCCAGCATGACAGAGAGAACACAATGCCCTAAAGTTTAAGACTGGTTTCTGAATACAGTCCCTGGCGTCTGCTATTGATCTTTTGCTATTTTAATGCATTTTTACTGACCGACATGTCCTGTGGTAAAGAATATTGCCTAAATTAGTTATCTGATTGGTTCTTTTGATTAATGATGGGACCGTGCTTCATTACACATGACAACATGATCAGAATAATCACCGCAGCCATAGAGGCTGGGAATGGCATTTCTCCCCCCAGACCATCATTTTTAAAGTTCATTTATAAAATTATTTAATGTATACATCCCAAGTCGTAATTTATTTACATGACACTTCCTTCGATGGGAACTGTTGTAGTGTGTCACAAATGGCTAAGAAAACAAGGTAAACTAGATGTACAGATCAATGTCTTCTGGCTCAAGGGGGAAAAAAACATAATCAAGATTCAGGAGCTGACCTTGTCCAAACTCCAACTTGTCACACAACAAACAGCGAAGTGCCCAGCAAATCATTAGGATCAGCAGGGATGTGTTCAAAGGGAAATTTTTAAGATATCAATTCTTGCCTGTGGTTTTACTTAAACTTCAAAGCCTGTGCACAGTCGGAGATGCCATGCTCACTGCCAGGCTCCTCCACATGATGAGAATGCCGTGTTTTGCATAACTTTGCCTGTGGCCAAACAAATATATATATATGCTGCATCAGATAAGGGGTGGTTGTGATCCAGACATCCCTGCAGCCTTATTTGGCCATTCAGGCTCACACAGCTATAATTGTGTGAGGCGGGAAAGAAGGCCCATCCACCCTGAGCATCCTTAAGTTTCAGCTCATAGTGACAGCCAATGTTCACAGGAACTCTCCCATCAGCAGACTTGCCCCCCATGTCTGGTTAGCACTGGGGAGGGGCTCATTTGAGGTAGAAGATTCACTCAGGGTAAACATGCACGACCCTCCTCTCCTGACTCACATCACAATGGTAGCATGAGAATAAATACCCATATATTGCCTTCATCAGTCACAATGTGAGATGGCCAACTATGCCAATTTCACTCTTAAGTTCTGTTCTCCACATTCCTGCATCAGTTTACGATTCCTTTCTTTCCCTTAAAGTCCTCATGAAAATTCACAAGCATCTTAGTGCAAATTTCTCCCAGTAGAAACATTTTTAGATGCCCTTTTCCCTAACACACACAGCTTTGTGAGTTGTTTCCCCTAGTAGTTGTGTATATCGTGCCTTCCCTCAAAGAGGGCACGTGTTGCGGTGAGGCCTGGAAACCGACACCCTGAGTTGTGGGTGGGTAAGATCGGTCAGCCACAACACCCAGTTGGTAGGTCCCTCGATGTTGGGTTTAATCTGACCAATGTGGCGCAGTCCAAACGGATTGAGGGACCTATATATATCCATTCGCATGGCCCATAGCTTCCTCTTTTGGTGCATGCATTCGGAACACCCGCCCACCTATCCCTACTTTTAGGGATTTGTTGCGCTTGACCTTGCTATGCCGTGGTGTGTCATCTGTCGTTGGGACAGGAGCATGGCAGGAATTTTCCCCACTTGGCTGATTGGCTGTTGCCATTTGGGTTTTGCCTGCCATGTAGCAAATCATCACAACTTGTAAGGTTGTGGATAGGCACTGGTTCAGGTGATAGGGATGGGAGAACGCTCTCACCATCCCTATGTGAAGGGTATTCCGTTAAAGGAATCCAGGGACTCAAATGGTTTGGTCAACCCTTGTGAGGGGGTTGTGCCTGTGCCTAAGTCCAGGGGGACATCTGGGTGGTGGACATAGCCTGTTCCTGGCTTTCCGCCTATCCAGGTGTTCATCCTTGGCTGAACTATGCTGGTGCCCTGGGTCAGCGCTACCTACAAGGGTGCAGGGAGCTAGTCGAACCAGAGCCTATGCAACCACTCACTTTCTGTAATCAATAAAGTTGTGCTCTAAATTCTGCCAAAAACCAAACCAAAATTTGAGTCATGTGTGAATTTGTTTAGGGGGGGGGAGGTTTGTGGGTCTGAACACACAAATTATTTTCATCTACATTTGCATTTATATGCACACTTTACACTTGTGTACACATTTTTTCCGCACACGTTATTTGTCTGGATAGCTGCCTTGCAAAATTTGGATAAGTGTGACTTTTGAAGGACAGCTGTGTTTCAGTTTGCACCATTTTTAAGAATTCAAAATATCTCAGTTTACAGGTCACAGACAAACCAGGATTGGGCTGAGTAGCCTATACTTCAAGCTCACATGCTTTCCCCTCTTCCTGCTCCCCGGTTCTTTCATTCATTTCTCAGTTCACAGGAACTTTGCTTGCTGTTGCATCCAATGTTCACAGGAACCATGTTATGCTCATGGTTTGAACAAGGTTTCAAGTTCTGGTTGGGAAGGCATCATTTTTTTGCCGCCATTGACTACGAGGACTATCTGAAAGGTTATATTTTCCTATACAAACCTGCCCAAGGCAGTTCCTAACCCCCCGCCCTGCCCCAGGTCATAGTGTGACACTCATTACTGTACCACACTGGCTCTCCAATAGACCAGCCTCCATTGGAGCCCTGTAGGCCCTCCAAACAACATAGGTATTGATCAATTACTCAACCATATTGCATGCGGCTGGACAAACATATGGCCGGACCACATGACACTTTCCAAAACAAGGATTCTCAGTGCTCTGTTTCCCCCCCTCTCTCTCCAGCCCCTGCCCCATTAACAGGGTCTTGAGATTCCTGATTGCTTTTTAGTTGGTCATTCCGGGATTGATCAGTTTGAATTTATAAGGACAAACGCGCCGTGTTATGTCGGGTTGATGAACGATTCAAAAATGCTAAATGGCAATTCCACACTTAATGTTTTGAAGAGCGCTTAAATGGTGTCATGCGCAGAATAAATGACAGCTTTCATTTTCCTTCTTCAAAATTCTCCACCAGCCTGTTTACGTGATGTTGACAGATATTTTAGCGTTTGCCAGAGAAATAATGTGAAGGGTTGGACAAGCGCCATAAAGCGGTTTCCTTTCTGTGGCAAGTGGGGAAACAAGTACATCTGTATAGTACACATAGACATTTATACTGATTCCCAAACAAATCTTGTTTGTTTGCTGCTAGAGTTTCAAGCATTTACATCTCTATCTATCTATTGATCGATCCATCCCAACCCTAACAGTCCCAGCTTAACAGCGTGGTTTTAACCATGCCTACTCAGAAATAAGCCCCATTAAATTCAATGGGGCTTCTTCTCAGGTATCAAGCCAAATCTTTATTGTTGCAGTCAATGATCAGGATGATGATGGTAATTTTTTCACTTATAAAAGGCAAATGTCAGAAGGCAAAATTTCCTGGACAACAGGATTAACACTGAGTTTGTATTCCCTACTATATTCAATACTGAAAATGTTTGCAACGTAAGTGTATTGAGTTGGGTCCAGAAGTGACCTTCTATTCTGCATGTCTTCAGGTCATTGAAGGGCTATTTCACACCTCTTGCTAAAGTGTTGCAAGTGAACTGAAATCCAACAATGTTCCTTTGCTTGCGCCAATGCTTGTACAACCTCTCCGATAAGGACTTTCATTGGAACGATTACTTGTGATGCTGTCTGAACTCCTGCACAGCCATTGCTGGGACATCACCCACTTCTGTTTCTCTGCTGCTCGTGGTTCTTTGGATCCAGTCCAACGCAGATATTTCACCAGCAGGAACCTGCCTTACACTGAGGCCATGGGCTTTCAGTGTTTCAAGGTCTCAGACAGGAATCTTTCCCAGCCCTACCTGGAGGTACCAAGGACTGACCCTGGACTTGAGGCCTGCAATGCATCTACTCTACAACTGACTTCAGGTCCTGTCCCTCACCATCTCATATTAAAAGGATCCAGAAGCAGACGACTCACTTCTACAGGTAGGGGCCGCCACCAGCCTACATGGCTTCAAAAGAGGAACAGACGGATTCAGAGAGAAGAGGGCTTTCAGTAGCTGCTACCCAATACTCTGCCTCCGCAGCTGGAAGCAGCAGTGCTTCTGAATACCAGTTGCTGGAAACCACAGGAGGGGAGAGTTGCTCTTGTACTCAAATCCTGATTTCTGGTTTCCCACAGGCATCAGGTTGGCTACTATAAGAACAAGATGCTGGACTAGATGGGCCACTAGCCTGATCCAACAGGCTATTCTTTTGTGCTGATGTTCCGATGCAGAATTTCTCAGGTTCAATCTGTAGCATCTGCAGCTATAATTGGGGATGTCCCCTGCCTGAAACCTTGGAGAGTCACTACTGGTCATTCTAAAGACCATGGGTAGGCAAACTAAGTCCTGGGGCCTGGATGCGGCCCAATCGCCTTCTAAATCCGGCCCGCGTATGGTCTGGGAATAATAATAATAATAATTATTATTTATTTATTTATACCCCACCCTCCCCAGTCAAAACCAGGCTCACACCAATAATAAAATTACAATAAGACATAAAAGAAAAGAAAACAATTAATTAAAATACAATATTAAAATTTAAAATGCAGCCTCATTTTAAGTAGTCCATAAATCCAAACCATGAGGGAGGAAAACACAGGGGTCAGACTGAATCCAACCCAAAGGCCAGGCGGAACAACTCTGTCTTGCAGGCCCTGCGGAAAGATGACAAATCCCGCAGGGCCCTGGTCTCCTGTGAAAGAGCGTTCCACTAAGTTGGGGCCAATACTGAAAAGGCCCTGGCCCTAGTTGAGGCCCTAGTTGAATCAGCGTGATTTTACATGAGTAGAATGTCTGCTTTTATTTAAAATGCATCTCAGGGTTATTTGTGGGGCATAAGAATTCATTCATTTATTCCCCCCCCCAAAAAAAATATAGTCTGGCCCCTCACAAGGTCTGAGGGATAGTTGACCGGCCCCCTGCTGAAAAAGTTTGCTGACCCCTGTTCTAGACAGTGCTGAACTAGTTGGGCTATTAGTTGACTCAGCATGAAGCAGCTTCCTGTGCCACTAAAGCAATAGATGTCAGGGATGAATTCAACTAAGCCGACCCAAGAGCGCCATGTTTTAGTGCATGGCGGAGGGTCGCTTTTAAATGCTTATTATTTTAATGATGTTAGATCAGTCCATTCTGGAGAAGTGTGTTAGATATGTAAGATAATTGACTTCATATGGATCTTTAATGTGGCTTTGAGGATCTATCTGTATAATGCATTATATATATATATATATATATATATATATATATATATATATTCCAAAGGCAGAGGCATCTGTATTAATTTATCATAGTGTGTTTTTCTTTTTTTCTGTTTCTTCAAAAATAAAATGGCGTGATTTAAGTGCATGGGGCTATTTACTTCTATTTTTAAAGTCTTGTGTAATATGATACAGTATACTGGAATGCATACTTATGTCTCCCCCTTTTCACCAAACAGCTATGCTAAAGCAAATAAAATCAAAGCCATACATCCCCATTCGGTGGCTTTTTTTTTTTCAAACTGTAAGTGATGGCAGGAAACCGTTGCAGCCACCCTCCCCCTGACAACGGCAGAAGTAGAAAAAATTAGAAAACAAATCCCCTTTTAAATAAAACGAAGTAAAAAAAAAGGCCCCACATCGCTGGGAGGAAATGCTAATTGAAACTACCTTGCTAATGCTAGCTAGTCACAGGAAGGAAACATTAAGTTATTATTTTTAATAATGTTTACAAGTATATCCAGCCATTTCCAGCCGGTGAAAAATGTTAGCCTTGGCAAAATGTGGCAGAGCTACTTTTCACTGGTGATGTTGCTCATCTTCTCTCTGATAGCAATCATTAATTTTATTTTTTAACCCAGTCTTCAAATGAAGACGGATGAGTGGGGGAGTTTTAAATGCAAGCTGCTTATGTTCAGAAAAATGGCTGCTGGGTTACAAATTGTGGCGCCTGATTGGAGTCCAGTTGCTGAGGGAGGGGGGGGGAACTGGCGAGCAAACTGACAGGCACTGGGAGGAGAGCAAGTCAAGGGAGGGTTGCAGTTACCAGTTCATGTGGTGTGTGTGTGTGTGTGTGCGTGTGTACATACATATGAAGTGGAGGGGGGGGGACTTAGAGGAGAAGCCCTTCATTCATTGTCTAATTGCTATGGAGTCTTACAGATACTATTATTGTTAATTGCACTTAATAATTTTACCCGTGCATTTTAACATTTATTTCTCATTAACACCCCTCTTAGTGTTGGCGATCAAAATGCCTGTTATACATCACTTTGCAAGCAACAGAGAACTGCACGTCTTCCCTTTGAAAAAGAAAAATCCCCATTTTCATTTCCCCCATAATGCTCTACTTGGATTGTGCGTACTCCTATGTTATTTTTGGCTGGACATATGGCAACCCTAAAATATATGCACCTTTAAGGCTTGCTTTTCCTGACTCAGGCTGCCATCTTAATCCCGCTAACATGGAAGTAAACTGCATTGAATTTGGTTTGATTATGAGCTTATTTGTCTATCTTTTGAATTCCCCTTTCTTCCAAGCAGCGCAAGGTTGGTGTGCACGGTTCTCTCCTTCCTCTCCATTTTTCTTTCCCTGTGAGGTAGGTTAGGCCAAGAGGCAGGGGCTGGCCCGACACTCTAAGCACTGGCTCTCTTACCTTTCAGCAGACATTGTTAGGACTGCGCTGACATTCAGAAAACCCATACGGGGAAGAAGAAGAGAAACCAAGGTTGTGGAGAGAAGGGATTGATCACCCTGGCCCCAAAATCCGCTTTCCACTGCATTTCATTCTGCTGCAGAGTCTGGTAGCAATGCGCTGCCTTGTGGGGACTAGATGTCCTACATTTATTTTTTTATTTTTAACAAACAAACAAACAAACGCCTGCACAGGAGCAACAAACATCTATTTAGTTACGCCGAGCTTTTAAATGATTTCAGCTTTTAAACAACGGTGTTTCCAACGAGTCACGTTTCCAAATTGTGTGACTCTTCCCCTGTTTCTCTTCCTGTTCCTTGTGCTGATTCTCTTAAGCTGCTGATGTTTGAGCACCATTTCCGTCCTTTTTCCAGTCTCAGTTCTGATTTCTCCTGTCTGGATCTAAAGGGTTGTCACGTAGAAGGTAGAGAGCAAGCATTTCCCCCCCTGCTGCTCTAGAATGGAAGACCCGTACCACTGGATTTAAATGACAAGTTAGGAGTTCCCAACCAAGCATTAGGAAGAACTGTATGGGGGTTGGGGCTGGCTCTGGAGAACATATGTTCAGGCAGAGAGAGCCCGCCCCCTGTTCGCCGCCACTGGAAGGGGGAAGTGATGACGCCTATTGGCATGGTGAAGGCTTCCCCCCAATACCCCACTCTTGTTGCCGCAAAGGGGGTGAGGTCTCCACCTCACGCGCCTCCCTCTAGGGAAATCGCCAAAGAATTCTGCCCAAGGCCTGACACCGCCAAAGTTGTGACGTATTGCTGCGGGAAAGGCGAAACCTGCCAATGCAAGAAAATTCCTTTCCGGCCCTTTGACAGCGGCCTTGACGTAGCAGCGCCTGTGAACCTGTAAAGAAAAGGCTAACCTGCAAAAGAACATGAATGAGGGGGTGGAGGGTGGGAGAAGCTCTGGAACCAACTGGTGCTTGGAGGTAAGATTCAAATTATCTTGTGTGAGCCGGACAGTCCCTCCCCTCACCTGGCCATCCCGTGGCAACACCTCCCCAGGCAGAATTGGACGCTGGGCTTGGGTAGGCGGAGACCCCTGGCATCCTACCTTGGAAGGTGATGCCAGCCCCGAACTACAAGGGAGTCACCTCTGGGATCAGGGGGCTGCGTGCGTCCATGCAAAAGTCGCCCCCCATTGATGTGTGGAGCGGTCATTCTGATGGCAAGAGCTGCTTGACAGTGGAGTGGAGTGGACTCCTTCAGAAAGTGGTGGACTTTACTTCCTTGGAGGTTTTCAAACATAGGTTGGTTGGCCGTATGTCAGGGAGCCTTTAGCTGTGCTTCCTGCATTACAGCGGGTTAGACAAGTTTACCCAGAGCAAGTTTGCCCTCTGGAACCTTAATAATCTTCTTCCTCTGAATTCCTTCCTACCTGTCAGTATTGTCCTTCAACTACATGATGTGGTGCTGGACCCAGTTCTCCAGGTGAGCCTTCCCAGCACTGAACAAAGTGATACAGCTACTTCTCAGGTTTTGCAACCCTGAAAGAAATAACCCCACAAGCTCTCTCAATGTATCATAAACTGTAGAGGTATAATGTACAGCCTCCCAGCACCGGCTCAGATCTTCAGCCTCTTGAGTGTGGTTGTTATAACCTCCCACTCCACTCCACTCCTAAATTGCTCTATGGAGATGATCTATTAAAGAATAACAATAAAGCTTAAATGTTTAAATAACCTTTGAAATTATTGACAAATTGGCCCCGGTGGAATGCTTGGGAGCCTAATGTAGAACCAGAGATCAATGGTAACGCTGTGGAGACAGGTTTCAGATGGCGGCAGGAGGAACATATGTATAATCTTTGTATTCCAGAAAGCCAGGCATTTGGCAACCTACATCGTTACAAGGCATGCAGTGCTTCAGGCGATCAAGTTGACCAGGTCCTATCCCTGTGGTTCTCTCAATATTTTTTTAAAAAAGCTTACATGAACCCAGGAGCAGAATTTTTAAAACCTGGTCCTTTCAAGTTTAATTGATGTCACGATGTTGTTATGAATTGATCTTTATCAGCTACTTTCCCTTCCATTGGTCAAGGTTATCCTCCTTTTCTATTTTAGACAGTTCTTCAATAGCTGAGTATTTGGTGGTCTCCAGCTCTTCAAAGGTGGGCCACTTGTTTTCACTTTATGTATATTAATCTGCATAGAATCTGGGAAGGTATAAAGCAGGCATCCCCAAACTGCAGCCCTCCAGATGTTTTGGCCTACAACTCCCATGATTCCTAGCTAACAGGACCAGTGGTCGGGGAAGATGGGAATTGTAGTCCAAAACATCTGGAGGGCCGAAGTTTGGGGATGCCTGGTGTAAAGTCAGCTAGATTTCTTCTAGGGGTTTCAGTGATGACTTTAAGGATTTAAGAACATAAGAAGAGCCTGCTGGATCAGGCCACAGGCCCATCTCATCCAGCCATAGCTGCCAAGTTTTCCCTTTTCTCGCGAGGAAGCCTATTCAGCATAAGGGGAAATCCCTTTAAAAGAGGGATAACTTGGCAGCTATGCATCCAGCATCCTGTTCTCAAAGTAGCCAAGCAGATGTCTGTGGGAAGCCAGCAAGCAGGATTCAGGCACAAGAGTCCTCTCCCATCTGGCTGTTTCCAGCAAGTGGTAATTCAGAAGCTTTGCTCCTTCCAACTCTGGAGGCATAGCACAGCCATCATGGTATTGATAACCCCATCCTCCATGAATTTGTCTAATCCATAGCTGCCAAGTTATCCCTTTTTTAAAGGGATTTTCCCTTATGCTGAATAGGCTTCCTCGCGAGAAAAGGGGAAACTTGGCAGCTATGGTCTAATCCAAGTTGGTGGCCATCACTGCCCCCTGTGGCAGGGCATTTTTATTCCCTAAGCATCTTCTCAAATTTGAATGGGAGCTAACAAACTTCACACAGATGAGCAACAAACGAGCTCATTTTCACCTCACTTTGCCTCAAACACAATGCATTACGTTGGAGTCAACTCACCAATTCAGCCACTTATAATCAAGGGATACTCATGGTCATGTGTGAACTTGCCCTTAAAACTCTTAGTTGGACATTTCGAATGAGAGTTGATACTTGGTTGTTCATTGACTCTGTTGCTTGATTTGTATTTAACTGTGGTAACTGTGGTATGCACAAATATTATGTATTGATTAGACCTTTGTGTAGAAGCTGTGTGTAACATGCATAGGCTTTGCTTACACCCTACAAATGCACAAGGCCTGATTAAATATGTGAATATTTAATCTACAGCTGGGATGGGGTTGGTTTATGTGTGTGTGTGGGGGGGGGGGTTAGGAACGGAGCCCCCATGCAATATGAGTGTGGCCTGTATGTACAATGTTGCAGCCTGTTCTAGATGGGTTGGGGCTCTTCTCTCTGCCTCACTTCCTCATCTGTGAAATGGGAATTGTACATCCAACCTCCAATCTGTTGTAAGAACAAATGGAATAAGGACTTTGTGGCTGTTCTTTTGCTGTGGGACTAGAGTGGAAATGATCAAAGCTCACTTATCTGTCCCATGTCTGAAATGGAAATCAATCTAGCAAATAAAACTGGTTTTCACTGTTGTTGTTGCTGATTGTGATGTTCTGCTCAGTCTGCAAACAACATGTACTTGATTGCAGTCATCCCCATTTGCATTGTTTTTTCTTTGCATTAAATGAATGGGTTGGAATAACACCATGACAAAATACCTTACACAATTTACTTAATGAATTATGTAAGTTAGGTAATTTTGCCACAGAGATGAACACAGTTTTTGACAAAATATGAACTTCAGTAGAAGGGAGAGGACACTGCAGGTGATGAAGACAAAGTGGAATAGTTCCCTTATTGCATCCCTAAAGATAGATGATTGATAGATAGATGATAGACAGATAGAGTCTAGACAAATATGTCACACACAGAGCAACATTATAGGAGAAATGTGCCTTACTTTTGTTATTTAGAGCAATAGATGGAGAGTGAAAGGCTGACAACTCATTCTTATTTAATGGCAGAACTTAGTCTCCACTAACTTACCCCGACATGCTGAGCACATCTTCAGAAAGGTCAGCTCGAGGAATGATCTGAGAATCTTTTCCACATTCCCTGCTCTGTATAAGGCTCCTGACCTTTCAGTGATCCTAATTTTTCCCCTCCTTTTCCTTCTTACAGTCATGCCTATTATTTATTGAAGCTGAATGGGTATTTTCTTCTGTTTTCTGTTCTCCTCTTCCTCTTCTCCTGCCCTTCACCCTAAGGTCCCAGGGCAGCTTATGAAATTGAAGCACAATATTAAAAACCGTTTTAAATAACTTACAATCACAAAAATAAGGTGTTAAATGAGATGCACAAATGCTCTCATATCTCCCTTTACTCTTCTCTTTTCCAGGCTCAACATACCCAATATCCTCACCCTTTCCTTATAAGGCTTGGATTCCAAACTCTTTATCATCTGGTCGCCCTCCTCTGCACATCTTCCAGCTTGTCAATATCCTTCTTAAACTGTGGTGTCCACAAGTGAACACAATATTACATGTTTGGTGTGATAGTGGTACTATTACCTCTCTTGATCTGGATACTATACTTCTGTTGATACAGCCTAGAATATTGTTAGCTTTTTTTTGCTTTTTTTTTTGAACATAATTTTTATTGATTTTACAGATTACAAAAGATGGTACATACATGAACACCTTTTCCACCTTCTTCCCACCCCCCTCCATGGGTCCTCCCCTGCCACAGAAGTATCCCACGCAGGTGGACAGTCAGAGGTGGTCCATTTTATGATTGGATTTTTGTCCTCCTCCCCCTCCCCTGCCCCCGAAGCCCCCCCCCCTGCCACCAGGAAGCTCCAGTAAACCAGGGCAGTACGCAGGAGGTCATCCATCCAACCATCTATTATCATACCAAAAAAAGAATAAAAAAGAGAAAAAGAGAAAAAAGAAAAGAAAAAAGTGACAAAAAAGAAAAAAAGACAAAAAAAAATCTTTCTTGCATTCATAATTGTTAAACCATATTTTGTGGGCTTCCCCACCCTCCCCCCTTCCCCGGTTTTCCTCCCTTATTTAACATCTTCAACAGTTTCATATTTATAAAATACACCTTTATACCTTATACCACTTTTAAACTAACTATTATCATTCTCACCTAATATCCAATCACTGAAAAATCAAACTCCCATTTTTTCTTCCCGTGCCTAATTTTTACCCCCTCTATAGGCCTCCATATTTTCACCTTTTTCCAAAATCAATTCACTTTTAAAACTATAACTATTCCCAATCTAACCTTACACCCCCGAGTACCGGCTCCACCCCACCAATCCAGTAAGTTCCGTAGTCAGCAGTCCAGTTATAATCCTATTAATCCATCCTTACAATCACCACTTCACTTTCCCTTCACCCCACCCCTTGTTTACAGTCTTTTGCCATCCAGGCCTCCATACCAGACCCCTGAGCTTCTTCTCTTCTCTGCTTAATTTTTCCCTCTTCCCTGTGGGCATTCTGGAGTTCCAGTAGATCCAATCGTGCCCTTAGGGGGGAGGCACTCCATCCGGCTTTTTGTAGAATAAAATCATCATTTTTTTCCTGGTGGGCTTCATTTAGTGTTATATTATCACAGTCCTCATCTTCCTCTTTTCCTTCCAAATCACAGTCCCCATCATTGTCATTCTCTCTCTCGTCTTCTTCAGTTTCAATAGCTTCATCCTCTATGAAATCATATTCTGCCATCACCATCCGGAATTGTTGCTGTAACTCTCGCTGTTGTGTCTCCTCTTGACATAGTTCTATTCTTACTTCCCACATTAAGGTCAAAACAGTCCGCTGGAACTCAGGCGAGTACCTTTTTGTTGACATAGTTCAATCCTGTCAAGGTCAAAACTTGTCACATGGGGTGGAATATGATCACAGTTTATTTTCTCAACTCCATTTTAACAAGCTGGCTGCATTCTTCAAGTCTTTTTTTAAAAAAATAAAGTTCGAACTCACATTTCAAAAGCATATAAACCAAAAAGGAATTTCCAAAAAATTCAGAAATAAAGATAGAAATAAAATTTGACTTATAAATCCTGATCAGCTCACTGGGTTGTCTGGGCTGCCGGCTCCCGAGGAAAAGAAAGGTCTTTCTTGGTCTTAACCCTTTTCTGCAGGGCTCTCACAACCACAGTCTCTCTCCCCATTTAGGGGAGATTCTCTTTGATGCCTTTGAGGGATCCTTTTAAGTTAAGATCTTCTGTTTACGGCTTCGGGTTTCTGTTTACTGTCTCTTATGTTACCGTGGGGGGGGTGGCTTCCTCTTTTCCCCCTTTCTCCCAGGTCCAAATTATTGCCTTAATTTAAATTCCAAACAATCCAAATTACTCACAGTCTCTTCTTTTGCTGAATATTCTTGGAAGAATTGGCCGCCTCCACTTTCCAGACACGCAGCTTCGCGCTCTCAGAGCAGCAGTGTCAGCCTGTCCGCTGCGGTTCACCTCCTCGCTCTCGGGGGCTTAAACAAAGCCGATCCGGGGAGGAGAGAGCCCGCTTTTGGCGCCGCCAGGCAAAATCCGTCCCCAAAAAGCTCGATTTGGGGCTTTTAAGGAGGTTTCGCTTCGCTGGAGCGATTCCCTCCACCTCTGAAGCGCCGAGGTCCGCTCCGCTGAACGGACCCCCGTCTGATCAAGATGGCGCGGTCAACCGGAAGCCGTTAGCTTTTTTTTGCTGCTGCTGCTGCTGCTGCTGCTGCTGCATCACACTGCTGACTCGTGTTAAGCTTGTGGTCTACTAAAACCCCTAGAATACTGGGAACTGTAGTTGTTAAGGCTGCTGGGCATTGTTCAGATAATGCTTTCCTCCTCACAGAACTAAAATTTCCAGTGCTCCCTGGCAAGATGGATTGCTTGTTAAACCACTTTGGGAATCGTAGCTCTTTGAGGGGAATGGGGGTCTGCTAACAACTCTCACCCCCCCCTTCACAAACTACAGTTCCCAAGATTCTTTGGAGAAAAGCACGGCTGTTAAAGTGGCATGATACTGGTGGTTTCATTTGGGAAATCCTTCATTGGAGGTTTTTCAGCAGAGGTTGGATGCCATCTGGATTCCTGCATCACAAGGGGTTGAGCTAGATGACCCCTTGGACCCCCTTCCAACTCTACAATTCTGTGCTTCTATGTGTGGTGTGGCTGTGGCCTGCCTTTTCCAAGAGCACCCAGTTAACCTACATCTGAGCAAATATTGAATTCAAAAAGGCTTCTGTTTGACCATTTGATGCCTATCTGTCTACAGAGATCCAAGGGTTTCCGGTTGGTGGGACTTTTAGTGTGCCCCAAGCATGCAAAAACATTGATGTCATGCTCTCTTCCTGGACTTCTCATAAGCAGAGAACTGTCCATTAATCACTGTATCATCTATGTTCTTGATGAAAATTATTTAAGACCTAGATATGGGACAAGTGCTCCAAAGGAGAGATATTTTAAAAAGGGAGATAAACAACAGAAGTGATGGCAACATAAAACCGGGTAAGGATCTGTTCTTTCAAGTAAATAACATTTTCTACAGCCTCTATTTCCTGGAGCAGCGTTTGTGACATACACATTGCTGCCATAGTAACAAGAGGGGGTACTGGCTTTGACTGGTAAAAGTGGATTCTCCCCACCCACCCTTTAGAGAGACCAGAGTTCCACTTAAGACATATTCCCAGTGAAGGGAATCTCAGCAAGCTGGTCTGGAAATGCTCTGTCCAAATCAGCTTTATCAAACAGGTTGCTCTATACATAGTTCTGGAAACCAAGCCTTATGAAGAATAAGTTGAGAGAGTTGAGTATGCTTGGCCTGGAGAGGAGGAGGGTGAGAGGTGACATGATAGCCACCTTCAAGTATCAGAAGGGCTATAACATGGATGGTGGCGCAAGCTTGTTTTCTGCTGCTCCAGAGCGGAGGACTTGAAGCAGTGGATTCAAATGACTAGAAGGGAGATACTGTCTAAACCTTAGGAAGAACTTCCTGATGGCAAGAGCTGTTCGATAGTGGAACATATGAGCTCAGAAGGTGGTGGACTCTGATTCCTTGGAGGCTTTTCAACAGAGGTTGGATCTGTCAGGGATTCCTGCATTGTAGGGGGTTGAACTAAATGAACCTTGGGGTACCTTCCAACTCTATAATTATATGATCCTTGGTAGCCCAAGATCATACGTTGCACTGACGGTGTCACCTACTATAAGGAAGTCAAGAGGATGGTTGCCTTTTTTGCTTGGGAATCTATTGTGTGAACATTCTCCCATGTGCTGTATGACAGCTCTAAAGCCATAGCAAGAACTTCCCTGTTTTTCAGGGAATTTGATAAGTATTCTTCACTAGAACAAGTTTGAGGAACCTCCAGCCCACAGGGTTTTTTTAGGAACATCAGGCCCTAAATAGCTCAAGAGACTATTTTGGCCATGCCACACCAACCAGCCCTATATCTGATGCCAGGTGTGGTGTCAGGTATGTGGAAATTAAAGACCTGGCTGAGCCCGAAGGGGGTATGCAGGCCCTGCCAATTGGCAGAACCTGAGATGCCCTTTGTACAATGCTCCACAAGACCCGAAGATCAGGGGAAAGGCAGGTCTTTTCGAGCCCCTTGCAAAGCACTCCAAAATGGTCTATCGGGGAGAATTTTGCTGTGGGTTTCAAAATACAGTTCTGCATCTGGGTTATGAATACAAAAATGAACTATATTAGGGGAAATTGCCTTCCGAAAAGGTGTCAATTAGGCAAAATTATATAGAGATATGTGCCTGTTAGGAGAAATCCACACTGAAGTGCTGATGAATTTTCAAGAGGACCTTTTAAACAACAACAACCACCACCACCACATGTGGAAATGTGGAGAATTGAACTGAAGATTGGAAAAACAAGAAACTGAGATTAACCAAAATTTGCTTGTCATAGAGCATCCTGGTCATGGCAGAAGGGGAAATGCTCACATTATGTCCTGGAAGTTTTCCCAAGTGAAACAAAACATTGTCTGTGTCTCTTGTGCATGATGTTTACTCATGACCCTCTTATTTGGGACCGAAACAAAATGGCCACTACCGCAAGCCCCCTTCCCTCAGCTGAACACCATCTTCAGCCAGAGGAGGCAGCTTTAGTCTCCCTGCTGCTCTCATCTGTCTGAACGTAAAGAGTCATGGCACAGAATTACTGTGCCGAAACCCTGGAAACAGTTAACTTGGGACCACTAGCTTTGTACTAGGCAGAAATTTAAATGTGGCTCCTTTCCCCTCTCAAGTGCCCACGCTGTCCCCTGGAGCGCCCCCTCTGAACTTTCCCCCCTGCGGGTCTCTCCCCTCCTCTGTTTGCCTCCCTCCCTTGCTTGCTCTCTTTCCCTTTTCTTTTTCTTATTGACATTCCAGCCCTTGAAGCAAGGTCTCCACTCCTTTTTCTCATTTCAAGATCTTGTTTTGGGAGAGCTGTAACACCTGTCCACTGATCGGCTGCCAGTCTGCATCTGTGCCCAGCTGACAAGGCTGTCTGCTTTGACTAATGATGTGATTGATGGACAAAATAAGGAAGAACACACAGAAAAAACATTTCTGTCTGGTCTGGTGTGTCAGCAAGCCTTCATCAAGTGGCTGCTGAAGGTATATTTTGCTGCATGCCTCATTACACAGTAATGGCATTCCCAGGCAAGGCTGTTTCTTTTCATGACACAAGACAGCAGGCAGCTTTATGGACTCTGGGCCTACCGCGCCTGGAGGAGAGAGAGCCACTAAAGAGTGGTCATTTCCAAAACCACCTCAAGTTGCTTTTTTTCGTTGTCATGAATTTAATATGAATCAACACAATGCGAAATGAGCGCGAGGAATTTTAGTGACTAGTCATTTTTTAGGGCTGCTGTCTCAACTGCCATCAAGGAGAGAGGGGAAGGGGGAGAGAAGAAAAACACAACATTTTCTTCTACCAAACCTGTTTCAAAAAGAAGTCATCTGTCAATTTTATTGCATTAAAAAAAAAAAGTACACAGGGGCATATATAGTCCAGGCAAATGACTGCTCTGCTGCTAAACATAGTGGAAGATTCCTCATACCTGAAGCAGGGGGTAGAGAAAGGAAAGGAGGAGGGGTGGAAATCTAAATATCAAGCAGACGTATTTAACAAATGGGATTCGAAGGGGCCTCCATTTTGAATGTACAGCTGCAGGTGAGTTGGGATGGATTTACTTAAAAGACGTCCTTCGAATATGAGTTTTCAATGCGTTTTCTAGGTTTTCTACAGTTGCATTTTTAAATAGTTTCAAGGTTTACATTGTAAATTGCTTTGGGTCACTTTTGTGTGCAAGGTGAGATGATGAGGAGGAGGATGATGCTGATGATGAGGATGATGATAATAATAATAATAATAATAGGCTGCAAGGTTAAAGCAGACAAAGGCAGGGCATGTGGGTAGAAGGAGATGCAGGCGGATGGAATAAAGTGGTGTCTGTATTGAGACGCGACAACTTCAAAAGTCTAAGGGGACAACCACCCAGGTGAAGGGTGGACGATCTAAAACTAACAGCAGGGCTTGTGTGGATGCAAGAAGCAAAACAACAGAAAGCAATGGAGAGAACCTGAAGAGGAGTAGCAAAAGACCCTTTGACACTTATGCAAGTTGTGTGATGCAGTTCTCTAACCAAACAGTGGAAAGTGTGCCGTACATAAAAAAGAAGATATTTGTGAATATAACATACAAAAAAAAAAGCATTAGATCTGTGGAAATTGCTTACAAAAATGTGCTTACAATGAGTAATTTGCACTAAAATGCTGGTGAATTTCATGAGAAATTTGTTTACAAAAGTTCACAATTTGCTGAACAAATGTGGAGAACAGAAATTAAGATGGGAAAAATGAGAACTAAAACTGACATATCCGTCCATCCCTAATTACCAGTTCTGTCATTAGTTCATAGACACTTAAACCTTGTCAGTTTAGGGGCAGGGCCTTCCAGAGCTGATTTGGTTGCATAAAAACAGGATTCTTGCATCCTATAGTCTTGATGTAAAATGTTTAAAACCATGGTGCCTCTCACAGAGGAAGTCTTTGCTGTATGGCCAAACAATGTTGGTACATGAAACATATACTGTATGTAGTACGGTAAGGGAACCTGGATGTAATACACTTGTCACATGATAGCAAAGTCACCCATCACTAGTCTTGACAGCAAAATGGAATGTGTTGGTTCAGAGGCCACAGCCTTTGAAGGACCAACTGGGAAAGAAACCATAGGAGGAGAGGCTGTGGCCTTCACATCATGCTTATGAAGCTTCCCAAAGCATCTGTTTAGGTAAGGTTGGAAACCTAATGATGGGCTAATGGATCTTGGTCTGGTCTAGCAAATCGACCCCTGCTTATTATAACAAACATGAGTAGGGGGCTCCTTGGGGCACTCTCTGCCCCTGCCCCCAGGGTCATCATGAGTGAAGGTCACTATATGAGCTACCCTGATCTTCCTGCATTGAGTGGGAAGATCTGAACTATCTAGATGATGCAGGGTTCCTGGTCACACTGTGGCTTCTAAATAGGTAAAGGTAAAAGTAAGGTAAAGGACCCCTGGATGGTTAAGTCCAGTCAAAGGTGACTATGGGGTTGCAGTGTTCATCTCGCTTTCATGCCGAGGGAGCCAGCGTTTGTCCACAGACAGCTTTCTGGGTCATGTGGCCAGCATGACTAAACCGCTTCTGGCACAATGGAACACTGTGACGGAAACCAGAGTGCACGGGAACAATTTTTCCCTTCCCACCGCAGCGGTACCTATTTATCTACTTGCACTGACGTGCTTTCAAACTGCTAGGTTGGCAGAAGCTGGGGCAGAGCAATGGGAGCTCACCCCATCTTGCGGATTAGAACTGCTGACCTTCTGATCAGCAAGCCCAAGAGGCTCAATGGTTTAGACCAGAGCGCCACCTGTGTCCCTTGGCTTCTAAATGCATTCAGCTAAGACAGGCATCCCCAAACTCGGCCCTCCAGACATTTGGGACTACAATTCCCATCATCCCTGTTAGCTAGGGGTGATGGGAGTTGTAGTCCCGAAACATCTGGAGGGCCGAGTTTGGGGATGCCTGAGCTAAGTGTACCCAAGGAGCACCTTTCAGAGGTACCCAATCATTGTGGGAAGATTTGAGGTGGCTGGTGAATGTGGGGACATGGGGCACAGTGGACACCACCCACATCCCCTCCTAATTTCTAATTTCTTTTTTGGTCAACTGTTTTAACTTTTTCAATGTAGGTTTCTCTATGTCACATATTTTTATATCCCTTTCCCCCTCAAAGTTTGTCTTCTCCGGGGTTCCATTATGAAATTGCTTGCACCTGGACATACTGATTTCTTATGAGACCCCCCCCCCCGCTTAAATTCCTTAACCCTCGTGGGTTCATCAGCCTACCCCACCCCCATTGCCATATTAAGCCTTTTGCCAGGGGTTATTGTGAATAATACATAATTGTAACAAGTCGTGATTAGACAAGGAACCTGCTGTATGTAATAAATACTACACAATAAATTAGAAAATGTATATGAGTTTTTTACTCCCACTTAATGCAGGAGGAATGTAAATTCTTGTTATGACAAATGTAAGAGATAATCTTTTAAAGTGCATTTCATTTGCTCTAATAGTAAGAGCCACTTTATCGATGCCTAAGAGTAAAGAGGGGGTGGGGATGAATATGGGATAATTTAAAGCAAATAAATAGCATGATTAAATTCAAGGCTGGTGCTTACTTACAGACACAACCCCTGTTCTCCCTACATGTGAGTTTAAAAAGAGTAATAACAATAATAATGGAAACACCATTTTTGATTTACGAATAAAAGGCTCCCCACGTAGATATGAATAAGTAATGGAAGTTGTTAAAGGCTGTTAACCTCCCTCCCTGACTACAGATACCTCGGGAGGACAATTCCTGAATAGAAAGGAGGGGAAGGAGTTTGAGGGTGGGTCGGGATTGGGGGGGGGGAGGAAAACTCTTGATTGAAAAGTTTAAGCGCAATAATTATTTTCTCTACCAGCTGCAGCTGGGAAGTTGCAAAACTATCTCGCACCTGTGAATTTGCTGTTATACTCTCTGCTGAGAACCCCACAAGGGTGAGTGTGGGAAGAGGGTATTTTATCAGTCACTAGTAAGTTTTGAAGCCCTGCCAACCTTGAAGTCAATCCAAGAGCCAAGGTTTCCTTTAACGTTTCTCTTTGAATTATTCAAGGATGCCATAGATTTGCTGCAAATCAGAATTCAGTTAGGTTATGGATTATTTTTAAAGGGTTATTTCTTTATTATTTAACAAAGACCAGTTATCGTGTCAGGGAGTTGTTTTTGCTCTTAGCAATTTGGACACTGAAAAGTTAAAAATAGGGCTAAAATAAAATTCAAAGGAAGAACGTGCAAAGTGAAGTTAAAATACAGTACGATGCAATACATTGTGTCCAGTATCAATTCTACTCAGAGCAGACCCACTGAAATTGATGGGCACAACTAACTGAGATGGATGCAACCCTGTAAAACGAAGATATTTTAACTCCGATTTAGCATATTAAATGTGTCCTGTGATCTGGTGGGCATGGGTTTCTGGATATTTGCAAGCAGAGGATGTCACAGACAGGGCCGGCCCTAAGGCAAGGCTGGGTGGTGCAATGCGCCAGGGGGGCGCCATGCTGCTGCGCCCACGGCAGCCCCACTGTGCGCTGTGTTCACCCGCCAACCGCACTGGGAAACGGGGGGGGGGGGCGCCGGAGGGATCTTCGCACCATGGCGCCAGAGGGCCAGATATGCTTAAGACGGCCCTGGTCACAGAGTGATTTTGTATGCTGTTACTGGTAAATGTTAAATAATTATTTATTATGCCCATTAATTTCAGTGGGTATAGAACTTAGAGTGTCAGGTTAGAATCTGGAAGACAAGTGTTGCAATTCCCACTCAGCCATGAAACTCATTGGCTGACCTTGGGCCAATCACCACCTTCCAGCCTAACCTTCCTTACAGGGTTGTTGAGAGATTAATATGGGGTGGGGGTGGGGAAAGGCATGTGCACCACCAAGAGCTCCTTGAACGAAATGTGGGTGTAAATAGCAATTTTAAAAGTTCCAATCCATATAGGACGATTTCCTATCAGTGCAAGGAATTATGAATTTCCATGATGTAAAAGACTGGGCTACGGTTTTCTAAGCCACCACAAAACTCTTAATAAAGTTTCAGATGTAAGAAAACTGTTCCTCTTTCATCACTAGTGTTGAATGAAAGTACAGTGGTTGGATGCACTTCAAATATGAGATGATCCTTAAAATAAGATTGTTGGTACTTTACAGTGATCCTGGGCATGCCTGTTCAGATGTAAATCCTGTTGAGTTCAGTGGGACTTACTCCTTGGTAAAAGTGCACACAATCTTAGAGAAATTGATTAACCATTTAACAACCACAGAAGTTCCAGACAGGAGTCTTTATAACAAGGTGGCTTCCTGATCCATGTGACTGGAGAAGTCAGAAATGGTGCTGCAAGTCAATCCCAATCTCTCATATGTATCCAAGGTAAACAATGAGGAACCTGTAACCTTCAGAAGTTGTTGGATTCCACCTCCCATCAGCCCTGGCCAGTGGGCCAGTGGTCACAGATGTTTGGGGTTGTAACCCCACAACACCTGGAGTTCTTCAGGCCTTCTATCCCTCACCTAGGTATTAATGACACAGGTGGTTTGGGAAAGACTTTGTCCTTCTGTAACGTAACAGTGGCTCTGTTCATGGATCAGCCTCTGAACCATCCACCAAATATCAGAAACTTCCGGAACCTTTCAGCACTTCTACCATGCCAACCTCTTCCAGCAGTACCAGGCTTCTTCTAATTTCAGAGAAGAGCACGGAAGTTGTTGTGAAGGAATGTAGCTTCTCCATTGTCTGCCACGGTTCCCAGAAGCCATAAGCTGTTGTGGCTGGGCTGGGAGGTCCATAGGTGCTTGTAGTGATCGGTTCTGATACCCGTTGCTACTACATTGATTCTGACTTCTAAACATCTGGTGGCTGAATCACATATATTGGAGGGCGATGGTTAGGGCCGGCTCTACATAGACCACCGGTGGCGCAGTGCGAGGGCGGGGCGGGGGGCGGAGCGATCTCCGCCCCTCAGCACCAGGGCGCACGATCTGCTCAAGACGGCCCTGGCGATGGTTCCTGTTCAGATGCCCACCTCAGGGGTTGATGGGCCACAGTGACCCCTGCCAGTGATCAGTGATGAGGTTTATGTCATAACGGGACCCCTACATAGGTCAACCCAAACTATTCATCAGTGAGTAAATGTGTTGGTTGATTGCTGGGTATGTACCCAATGCCTATGCAAAATCTGCTTCCATCTGCAATCAACAAGGTTGTGGCCTAATCTGAACCCACTGCACCTGGACCCACAACACAGACTATTGTGTGATCCAGACCAGAGTTTTGACCATCACATAAATGTGTAGAGATTACCTCCCCCCCCCCCCCCCGGCACATACTCTATTATCTATCTATTCTGCAGTTTCAATATTTCCTGCACTATGAACGCAACACTTTGGGATGCTTCCTAGTTGCTCTCCATCTTTCTGAGCCCTGCGAGGACAAAATATATTTTCTTTTCATTTTGGACCTTTAGAAATTATCATCGAACCCATCTGTTTAGAATGTACTAGACATAAAATGTGGGTGAGGGAAATTATTTGGAAAGGCCACATACTCGCTCAACTTCCTGGCAGGTTGTCTCAAGAAGAGCGACTTCAGAAGCCACTGGGAAAAGAGAGAATGTTGCTGCTAGAATATCATTTTTATCAGCTCCTTGCTTGGAGCCATGGCAAAACAGGTCTGCAGCTTTGTTGATGCTGGCACATGAACTGAAAGGGAGGTCTAACCTTAGGTTATTTTCTTTAATCTCAGAGGAATCAGCCACCCGTTAACATGCCCATCCATATATATTGCAGGATACATTCTTTTTCCTAATCAGATTTCCGAGTCTTCCTTGATTTTGATTAATTTTCCTTTTCTTCAGCCCCTTAATATTTTGCTTTCTCCGATGGCTCTTACATCCTGCCCTGGCTTCTCCTTGCAAGCTCCATATGGATTAGAGTTTGCGATTCCAATGGATATATTTGCTTGTTTTCTCTGTGTTTCTGAGAGAAATCCAACTTCTTAAGATCACAAATTGTTCACTTGGCTCTCTGATTCTATTAAAGTGACATTTTTTTAAATTAAAAAAAATGGGTTTTTTCCCCCTATTAAGACTTGCGTGGAACTTTTCTCTGAATGCTGAGTTTATACATAATACATCTGAGGAGCTAGTGGCCAGGGCTGAGATCCTAACCCCATTCACTTGGGTGCAAGCCCATTGAATTCAATAGGACTTACTCCTGAGTAGGAATTGGTTTTTGGCCTTGCATAGGGCACTGCTTAAATTTGAAAGACCAACGTCTGCCCCTGCAGAACAGGTATGTAGAATGCCTAGTAAAACTTTTTACAGTAGGTCATGCACAGCCCTGCAAAAAGAAGACTCTCTCCCCCTTCTCATCTCTAGTCTTTGTCTTCCACCAATCTGAGCAGGCGCAGCGGATTGAGACTTCTGTAGGTGTGCACACGCATTGCCTTACTGAGTTCATAATTTACAAATGGGGTAGAGTCCTTCCCACAGAAATGGATGAATGCCCCCCCTTTAACTTCAGCTGAATTATGTTCTGTACTCAAAAACACTCTGCACTATGTCTTGGACCCATCATATATCACATGCTGTAGAAAGGGAACAGGGCACATGAACAAATGCTATATAGCATATTGCAAAGCACAAGATTAAGTTCAATCTATAATAGGGCCTGGGATGCCTGTTTTTCAATAAAAGGAGAAAGATGGGATAATGGGAGTTTTTATAGCTGGTGGGAGTGCCTATGCCCTGTGACATATCTTCTATATTTCCATTTCACTTTAAATCTGCATTACTACTAAGATTGCTAATTAACATGTGCAGCATGGAGAAATTAGAGAGGGAAAGGTTGTTTTCTCCTGCTCCAGAGAAGCGGACACGGAGCAATGGATTCAAACTACAAGAAAGAAGATTCCACCTAAACATTAGGAAGAACTTCCTGACAGTAAGAGCTGTTCGGCAGTGGAATTTGCTGCCAAGGAGTGTGGTGGAGTCTCCTTCTTTGGAGGTCTTTAAGCAGAGGCTTGACAGGCATATGTCAAGAATGCGTTGATGGTATTTCCTGCTTGGCAGGGGGTTGGACTGGATGGCCCTTGTGGTCTCTTCCAACTCTATGATTCTATGAAATGTTCTTTGCTCTCTCTCATCTAACACTTGAGCTCATGGGCATCCAATGAATCTAAATTTTGGACGAGTAATGGCAGTTTTTTAAAAAAGACGTCAGTATTCACGCTGTGCATAGTTGAACTGTGGAACTCACTCTCACAAGAGACAGGGTTGGCCACGAATTTACATGGCTTAAAAAGAGGATTAGGCAGATTCATGGAGCAGAGGGGCTTTCAATTGTTACTAGTCATGATGGCTATGGTCAACCTCGACAGCTGGAGGCAGCAATGCTTCTGAATCCTAGTTGCTGGAAAGCAGAAGAAGGTTAAGTGCTCTTGTGCTTGGATCCTGCTTGCAGGTTTCCCCCATGCATCTGGTTGGCCGCTGTGAGAACAGGATGCTGGACTAGATGAGCCACTGGCCTGATCCAGCAGGGAGCAGGGTCCACAATTTCCACTGGGGGTAAGGGAGGTCGCCATTCTTTCTGAAATTGCTGGTGGTGTTGGGGAGGGAAGGACTTCAGTTTAGCTTGACTATTATCATTAAGCAAGGTCAGTTCTGCTTTTTTTTATGCTCCTGCATGTGAGTCCATCACTGGCTGCAGCTGGTGCTTGTTTTCAAACACTATCTATTTGTATGTGTATCTTTTATCACCATTTCCCCCCCCCCTTCTCTTTTTCTGACTTTCTTGGGAAAAGAATGGCTTGCAGTCACAGGTCAGCTAGGAAGGAGCCAGATACAATTTGCACTCCCCCAGGCTGCCCCGCCCTTCACCCTTCACTCTCACACAGATGAGATAGTTCATCTCGTCTTTTAGTGACTGTACTTTTGAAATATCTCATCACTCAAGTAATTCCGTGGAGGGTTCTCTTTAAAAACAAAACAAGCAGGAGGAAAAACATCTCAGCAGAAGCTAACTTCCCTGTTTCAAAGCTATAACAAATCTGTTGGCAAATGGGTTTTCCTTTTCATTAAGCAAGAGCCCAATTAGCCCAGTGCTTATCATTTTGAACCTTGGATTGTGTTTGATGAGAAAGAGTAGTTGGTTCTTGATCACAGAAGTCCATAAGGTGTGCGTGTGCATGTCTTCAAATTCTTGAATCAGTTCGTTTTATACTGTCCCTGTTGAACTGGCAGCAATTAGTTCTAGACACCCTATTCTCCATCTAAGCCCGGCTGCTTGGGTGACAAATATGTCAAATTAATACATCACCAGGTATGAAAGCACCCGTTAGAATTTGACTGAGGTACTTCCAGCCTGAGAAAGGGAACGATTTATCAATGCAAACTTAATAACATCTATTTGAATCTAACTAAAAATCAATATTTCATTACCAAATTGTTAGTGAGAATGAAGAAAAATTGCGGAAGTCGGGCGCTCTGGTGGAAGAGAAGCATCAGGAGTTCAATGCAGAGACGGGATGATTCATGAGGCCGGGCCGCGAGAAGGGTGAAGGAGGACGAATGCAGGAAACTTGGAGGGCCCCTTTCTCTTATGACCTTGGTGGCAAAGGGGGGGGGGAGAGAATGCAAGAAAATGAAAGTGACTGTCAACTCCCAACAGGGATGGATCATGCTATAAATCAAGCAAAGCCGAGAGAGAGAGAGAGAGAGAGAGAGAGAGAGAGAGAGAGAGAGAGAGAGAGAGAGAGAGAGAGAGAAGAGGAGTGTAGTAGGGTGGGGTGGGGGTCTATGTTAGGGTGCATGCATGGTGGGGGGAGTCAGCATTGAATAAGGGAGGGAAACTGTTGGTTGAATTTAACTCTTTGAACCAACGCGTATCTTTTTATTTATGCATCAGGGGGAGTTTGCAGAGCACCTCCTCCGTTTCCAGAACAGAGTTTACATTAAGGAGAGAAAAAACTGTGTCAGGGTCAGATAGATGGTGAAGCATTGCTTTCTATTGGCTGAGATTTAAAGTACAGATCCAATAAGCATTTCCTTCAGCCCCGGAAAAGAGAAAAATGAGAGAATGAAGTTTGTCTGACACATAACTAAATCAGGAGATGGGGGGGGGGCAATTCTTGAGACAGACACCCTCCCCCCCATTTCTCTCTCTATATGTGATTTGCACAAAAACCCCATATATTTAAAGACATTAATACTGCTATTATTAAAACTATATTGATCTAAACAGAAAGGCAGAGCCATTTGTTTAAGCTTTAACTACACGTGGCATTTAAATGTTTTGAGGCTGTTGGGGGTTTCTTTTCTTTTCTTTCTTTTTTAAAAAATTAACTTTCGCTCTTTTGCTTTGGGGTTATTATTTTTTTGTATCTGTTCCCTGACAACATGGTACTTTGCTGAATAAAAAATACAGAGCACAATGGAGAAAATTTGTAACTGTCCTTTAACAATAGATAGCGGAGAGCCAGGTCTCAGATATGAATATCACACCTCTCCACATTAAATTAAAATTTATTCTTGGGAGTAGATTGTTTGCAAAATTGTGACACAGAGCACTGGCTGCGCCTATCCATCAGGCATCTCTCTTTGCACTTGCCCTGTCTCTTCTGATTGAGTCTTTTTTATCCTTTCTAATCCATCAGCATAAAAAGAACTTGTGTTTCTTTCACGAGGCAAATGAAAGGGCATCCATTTCAATAGCCAGCCCTGGAAAGTGACCCTCATTCATTTACAACTAGAATGGATGGCTTTTTCTGGAGCGATGAGGCCTAGTGCAACTAGGTTGCCTGATGGCAGATGCTACTATTACTAATACAATCGCTGGAAACTCAGTGGGCGCAGGAAATGTGGGCCAGCTGTAGCAGTTGTTCTGAAGCGGCATCTGTCCAGTGGAGGCTGGTCCATTAGGGCAAATGGGCCACCGGGCCACCAAGCATAAGCAAGCTCTCAGCCAGCTCCCACCAGAATTGGGTCTGCCTATTACTGTCTCTGCCTCTGCCTGCCATTGACTCTGGCTTTGGCGCCACCTACTGTCCGCCTCCCTGACTTCCGCCCTACCAAATGCGATGCACACCAGCTCCCTCTGGGTCTTCCCCCATAGCTGCCAAGTTATCCCTTTTTTTTAAGGGAAATTCCCTTATGCTGAATAGGCTTCCTCATGAGAAAAGGGAAAACTTGGCAGCTATGAGTCTTCCCCTGATTAAGCAATTTCAAGAATTCCCTTTGAATTTCTCCAGAAGCAAAAGTAAATTTGGAGGACTCTGCTTTGCTGAGAGGATTTCGAGCGTCTCTAGCATTCTGGCTAAACTGCAGAAATTTCTCATGGGGGCGAAGGCAGTCTATGCATCCTAAAGTTTTGCTTAAAGTGACATTCTAAGGTTAATTTAGAGACTTGTGTTAAAGAGAGACATTTGAAGGATTTGAAAGGAAACAAATGTTTTTGATAAAAGCCAACAACATTTCTCAGTTGGATTCTATCACATGACAAACTCTTTCCTTTTGATCTTCTTTGACTCCCACTATTTCAACGGGAGAATGGTAAGAATGTCCTTAATTCTCTCATTGAAATCAGCTGATCTAAAAAGCACTTAACTTGGTGTTGTTTGTTTGTTTATCATGAGCGGTAAATATATGACCTTGCTTACTGGACAATAGCCATTTCAAGCTATCATAGATGGATGGGGAAGAATAGGCTTTTTCTTATGAAATGACTGGGCTATCAAGTGATAAACTAATTAGCACATTACCATATTGACATTAACCGATGTGGGAATTTATTTGCTAACATAATTTACCATTATTTATTTATTTCAGAAAAAATTGTTAGACCACTTGAGCATTAATCTTTTTTTAAAAAAAAAACCTCAAAGCGTTTTATAAAAAAAGATAAAACAATAAAATTATCAATAAGAAAAATTAAGAACAATAACTTAAAACTTTGGACAAGTAAAAATGAAAATAGACGAAAATTCACACCAACTTCCTAAACACCTGGGCAGACTTTTCTAAACAAAGATGTTTTTGAGAGATGCTGAAAAGGGCACAGTGAAGGAGCCTGCCTGTTGTCAATAGGCAACAGTAGCCTAGAGGGTGCATATTGGGTAAGGCAATCTCACAGGTAAACTATCAGAATATTCCTGGTGTGGGTTCAGCCCCAGCAGTCATCCCCCTGCATAGATTCCCCCCCCCAAAAAATACAATGTTTGGATGTGTTCTCCATATTAACTGCTTCCTTATGGCAAAGGGGACCTCACTTGTCTCCATTCAGTATAAGCAGCTTTCTTTAGCAAGCATGTACAGTATAAATTAAGCACGTTGCACCTTGAGGTGATAATTCATAAGCTTATAACCCAAAAATGACTAATGGTCACAGTCAACAGCATTGTGTTCTGGTATGCTTTTTTGGACATATGGCGGGGGGCCCATTTTATCAAATCTCTTGACTTTGCTCATTTGTACAGCGGTATAAGCAGTGTCTCCTACTAAAGCAAAACAAAAGCAGAAATTAATATGTAAATCATGCATAATATCTCTTAAAAAGACAGGATCGTGTTTCCAGAGTTCAGGGTTTGTGTTGAGCAGGATCTTATTGTCACCTGTGCTTTAAATGACTATGGCGACTTTCAGTCTTGTGCTATTGTACAGGTAGGATTCAATCATATGCTGCGAAATTTAGGTTGCACAATTAAAATGGGTTTGGCATTTGTTCTGGAAGCTACTGTGGGGATTCAGCCTGTGCTCTGCCTTGAAGATCTGGCCAAAGAAGGAATCTCCATGGAACTTCATGCTGGCTTTTAATGGTGCAGAGCAAATTTGCCTATAAAAGCTTCTAGGTCAGGAAGACCTACTCATGCTGGTTACAGATTAACTTTTAGTTTACTGGGTCTAGGGAGGGGGGTATTTGATTTGGTTCACATTTAAAGGTGAACCTACATAATTCACTTTCTGAAACAATACTTTCTGAAACAATACGTGAACTGACATACCACCACTGAAATTTGTACTTTTCCAACATTTGTTAGGTAATTCTCCAGCCTCTCCACCTCTCTCTCTCCACACACACACACACACACACACACCTAAATGCACATTTTAGTGAAAACAACACGCAGAAAAACATTATATTAGGGGAAATTGCTTTGCAAAAATGTGTGTACGATACAAAATTGCATACAAAATTGTGCATATAACAGGGAAATTGCAATGAAATACTGATTGGGGGGGTGAACTGAACAGACAAACAGTGGAGAACTTAACTGAAAATTAGGCAAGGGGGAATAGAGAACTGGAAGAAACTGGCATACTATCCCATCCCTAACTGGGTGTGATGGTCAGGCATAACATGGGTTGCATTTCAGTTGTATATGCCGGTGAAAGCATGCATGGAGTGATGTGATTAGGGTCACGCTAGCTGTTCTCCTTCCCGATTACCACAGGTCCAAGGATATAGGGTGGATAGTGTCTGCTCACATTACTCCTTGGAAAATGGGCATTTGTATACTGTGCTGAGTGCAGGCCATGTGCGTTTGGGAGAACATATGCAAGCCAGGCTGGCTCAGTCATTAGGCGGAGTGAGGCACTTGCATCAGGCAGATGATTTCAGGTGTCATGAAGCAAGAGAAAAGTTTTAGTTGGTTATTTATGAATATGAATACAAATAATGTTGTAACTTTTTTTCCTGCCATGGAGGAGAGGCAGTTCTGGGACTTTCTGCTTCAGATGTCAGCATAATTTGATCACTCTTGGGATTCTTTAGCTGTGATTCCTGTATGGGGGTCCCTCCCAACTCTCTTTCTACAGGGTCCCAATATCCAGATTTGTAGCGATGCAGCTGATAATGTATTCCATGGACCCAAAATGCACACTATCTCCTGTTTCTCAAGGAGTCCAACAGCAATACATGCATTTCACATGATTATTTTAAATGCAAATGAATTTTATGCCACACACACACACACACACACACACACACATGCATGGCAAGATCCTGAGAAAGGCATAGTCTAGCGGGGAGCTTCCCTCCAGTTTGTAAGCAAGACTGGGCTGATCCACTGCAAAATGTATAGCAAACAGATTCCTCCCCGTCTCAACTTTGGCCACCAAGGTCATGTTGGAACTCTAGGATTCTGAACTTATCTGGCACCTAGCTATGTCAGCTCAATCTTTCATTGAGTGAATGAAATTTTAAAGGGCCTAGCATGCAGAATTTCAGCCATAATGTTTAGATCAGGGGAGGAAACAAGTGAAGCAACTCTGTCTGTGTGTGTGTGCGTGAAAAAACCCCGAGCTGCAATCGGAGTATGTGAGAGATGGCTTTTGTCTTCTTTATCACCACTTTCTTGCCGTGCTTACTGAAGAGATATTAATGCATTGTGGAGATGGCTGCAAAAGTGTGATCCTTTTTTTAAAAAAAAAGAAGAAGATTCTTATCAAAACTCCAGATGGTCTACATGTGATCAGACCTGCTGCAGGCAAATGGGATGCATCCATATCCAGTTTCTTTGCCAAATTCATACCTTCACTCTTCTATAAGCCTGTGTTCATTCTTTAGTCATTAGATACCCTCCTTTCTTCTTCTTCTTCAATGGAGTGTGTTCCACACATGTTCATTCATTGACAATGGGGGTAATTAAAAGCATTGGCGATGTAGATCAGTGGTTCCGAAACTTTTTTGAGTGACTGTCCCCTTGGTTCCATAAATTCATCCCCAGTGCTCCCCCTAACCTTATAAAAAGCATTACAGTGGTACCTCGGTTTACAAACACAATTGGTTCCGGAAGTCTGTACTTAACCTGAAGCGTACTTAACCTGAAGTGAACTTTCCCATTGAAAGTAATGGAAAGTGGATTAATCTGTTCCAGACGGTCCATGGAGTACTCAGCCTGAAGCATACTTAACCCGAGGTATGAGTGTAAATGGTTCCGGAAGTCCGTACTTAACCTGAAGCATACTTAACCTGAAGTGAACTTTCCCATTGAAAGTAATGGAAAGTGGATTAATCCATTCCAGACAGGTCCGTGGAGTACTTAAACTAAAAATACTCAAACCGAGGCATACTTAAACCGAGGTATGACTGTATTTTGAATAAATAATAACACAATAAAATTCAGAACAGTGCCAATCAATTGCACACATATTCAGAATCCAATTCAAACTATCTAGTTTAACTAATTCAACAAAACCGATTAACTCGATCCAGGGATTCCAGCTTGGCAAAGTCTGATAGTCTTTCATACCTCCAGTGTCCCTCTGCCACCCCCTTGCCCTTTAGTGCCCTGCCTAGGGAATCCCCCTGCCCCCCCCTGCAGCAGGATGCAGAGGAGTGGTGGGAGGCACAAGCTGGGGAATCCCCAAGGGAAGAAGGCTCAGAGAAGAGGGAACAGATTGGGAGGAGGAGGAGGTGTCAGAAGCTGAAGAGATGCCTGGGTTTAGTGAGCAGGAAGAGGCTGCGGCAAAGAGCAGCCCAGAATCAGAGGCAGAAGTGGAGAGGTCAAGAGGCAGAGAGGAGGCAGGCTGCTGCTGAAGCCTGGGAATCTCCCTCTCCTGCTGTGACCAGCTCCCCTCCCCGTCGGTCTGAGAGTTGTTAGGAGACCCCACTTTCCTCCCACAGAGTGACCATTCCCAGAGTGGCTTAACAATCAATCATTCTTCCTAGGGAACTGCTCTAGGAGTTACTTGAGAGAAAAAATCAAAAGCAACAGCACTTAACTTTAGAGAAAATGTGATCAGGGTGCGAGTGTTCATGGGAAATACATGATTCTTTCTCCTTCAAAAATCTAGCATGTCGGACATGTGGCGCCTATACTTTGGTACTCCCTGCCTATTGATATCAGCACTGCCGGATTTACGTATAAACTAAACAAGCTATAGCCTAGGGCCCCAGTCTCTTGGGGGCCCCAAAAAGTTTTAAAGGGGGAAAAACTGGATGTACATTTCCAAAATATAAGATAAAAAACAAATAAAAGAAAACCTACATACAGCAACAGTGTTTTGTGTTGTGTAGGCTCCTACGATGTAAGCAATGTCCTTGCCTGCTAGCCTGCTCCCTAAAATATCACTGGTTTGCTCATTTCTATATACTGTATAGGGTGCGTACATTCTGCATGTGCAAATGGCTTTAGATACCTATTAGGTCCATAAATTACCATATAGCATATATTCAACACAAAAAACAGTGACAATTTGTTGTTGACAAAGGACAGCTGGACATATAAAGGGCCCCATTACCTTCAGTAGCTTAGGGCCTCATCAAACCTAAATCGGCCCCCGGATATCAGGCAGGCATCTCCACTGTAGTCTTTTCGGTGACTGCTAAAAATATCTTTGTTCAGACACATCTACACAGAAATTGAGAAAGCTAATGCGAGTTTTAATCTCTTTTCAGTATATTGCTTTTTTTAAAAAAACTTTTTGAAAGCCTTAAATTATTGTTGCTTAAATTCGTCTTATTGGTCAACCACTTTGAGAGTCCCCCCCCCCCTACAACCAAGAAATAAATAAATAAAACCTTGGCCTCTTGCTAGATGTGTAAATGCATCTCGCCCGCTCTGCAAGTTGGCTTCAAGTTGCATCTATGTGTGTGGATGAGCATATGCAAATTCATTGCATATATGTGTCACACACGGGCCCCACGCCCAAGTCTTTTAAGGACGTTGTGGCACCTTTGCTTAATCCAAGTCGCAAGTGAGTGCCTCTGGATAGATAGGACACAACAGCGATAGCTGCTTCAAGAGTGGCACTTCCCCCTCGTGTGTATCAGATGGGCTTTCGATGTATTGATAGCGCAGAGCTTTGAGAAGCAGAAGCCGGGCTTCTTTGATTCTGTGTGCGAGGAACTGTGAAACATTGCTCATGGAAATCCACTCAGCCAAGGCCTTGTGGAGCCGCTACTTCACTGTGAAGCCTTTAAATGTATTCTGATAGAGGCTGTTTTCATATTCCCCTCAAAACCCCAGCAAACTTCAAATTATGCTGGGGTCGGGCGGAGGGGGGAGCACTGTTCTGAGATTATATATATATATATATATATATATATATATATATATATATATATATCCCTCTTAATCACAACATGCTTAAAGGATTTCCAAAAGCTATCTGATAGTCACATTTTACAGTCCTGGATAATTTACTAATTTTCTTTCAAATCACTTCTCATCTTAATAACATGATCTGTTTAATAAAATCCCTTCCATTTCTGTAACGTGTTGAGGGTGGGGTGGGGTGGGTGGAGAGATATGAAGGTGGGTGAAGATGGGTCGTCTTCTCCATTTTTCATTCTGTGTGGGTTTTGGATAGCCCAGTCAGTACAGCATATATATATTACAGTCGTACCTCGGGTTACGACCACCTCGGTTTGCGAACATAAGCCGCGCGATCGCGTGATTTGCGCAAAGCGCGAAAATCGCGAAAATCGCGCTTTGCGCATGCGCAAAATGGCGGCGCCCATCGCGCTCGGTTTGCGAACTATTCGGGTTATGAACTGCAATCCGGAACGGATCGCGTTCGTAACCCGAGGTATTACTGTATATATAGTCATAAAGCGCTACAGCACTCTAAACTGCACCACAGAAAAGGAACAGACACTCCAGTGTCTGAGGTACTCTGTGCCATATACAGTACTCCCATAACAGAAACAGATGGTAAACATGCCTTGGAAGTAAGAAAGTACTGTATGGGAAGCTGTACCCTCACATATGAAGATATTCAAGCCTGAAACTAAAAAGATACGTTTGGCTTTGTGCCAGCCGCGTTGCATAATTCAGCGGTTGGTATTGGTGATAGGCAAAGGTATGATTTACAGCGATGGCCTTCCTGGCTTCAGAAGCTTCTGGAACAATTGAAATTCTTGCTTGTTTTTAGCCTTGAATGGCAGAAATAGTTAATTTGATGCGTGTGGGGTGGCGTGGGGTGGTTTGTCACTTGCTGGCAATAAATTTTACGTGACGGTGGTGAGTGGGGGGGAAATATCACCCACAGCCTTAAGTCTGTGGGGTGTAAAATGTCAGGTAACTAGATGCCTCGGGAAATGTCTTCCAATGCCTGAGTGCTCAGAAATTTGGCTCTTTGAGTTCAATAGGACTTTCTCTCATAAAATGTAATGGTGGCCTGGATGATTTAAAAGAGAATTAGATAACTTCATGAAGGATATGGTTGTCTGTGCCTACTAGTCATTACATTCTACCTCCACAGTCAGAGTCAGTGGATGCCTCTGAATACCACTTAATCATGTCCTCCCTCAAAGAGGGCACGTGTTGCGGTGCGACCTGACAACCCAACCCTGTGTTTGTGGGTGGGTACGAATGGATAACCACAACACCCTATTGGTAGGTCCCTTGATGCGGGGTTAATCAGGCCAATGGGACGCTAGCCAAACCGATCAAGGGACCTATATATGCCCTGGGTCAGCGCTACCTGCAACGGTGCAGGGAGCTAGTCGAACCAGGGCCTATGCAAACACTCACCTGATGTAATCAATAAAGTTGTGGCCTAAATTCTGCCAAAAACCAAACCAAAATTTTTGTCTTGTCTGAATTTATTTATAGGGGGAGGTTTAAAGATCTAAGCACGCAACAGGGAGACATATGTGAGGACAATGCTGTTGCACTAAAATCCCGCAATACCCATTATCAGTGAGGCCATTGTCACTATGCAAGAGTGCGGCCTGACCATAGAACTCTTAAGAACTAGTTCCCTGTTAGAATGAGGAGAAAATCCTCCAGATAAGGTGCAAGGAGGACTCTTCATGTAAATAAAAAATGGTGAGGGGTTGAGTAAGTGTTTTCCAGGACTATGAAGAGATGGTGAGGTGCTGGGGTGGCACAAGGTGGTTGGCTGGTCGATGTATCAGCCAAAATGACATGCATTTCCTATATGGGGTTTGTGTGCTGACTTAGTGCATTCACAGACTCTGTGGACTCTGTCCTGCAGCGCATTACTGAATAAAGTCTATAAGATTCAAGGTAGCAGCGCCATTGCACCCCAGCCTTAAGGTAGCTGTCAGCTTTGCCATCCAGTCAGTTGGGATAAGGGGGAAAAAAATAGTGGTCTTGCATGACCAAGGTTCAGAAACTCCCTCCGCCATCAGGAAAGTTAGCTAGCAAACACGGGGAAACAGCTTCTTGAAGCTTCCTTATAGCAATTATGTTAACATGTGTCATGATGAGCTAAGTGGCAAGTATCACACCTATGAGTTGAACTGGCAAAGGGATTTTTATTCATCTCCGGAAGACAGCTAAAGAAATGTCACTCGTTTCACTTCGCATTGTTTTACTAGGTGGGGTTTTTCCTCTCTCCTCTTTTTTTTTTTTTTTTGCCATGAGTGAAGGGAAATGTAATGTGAGCATTGCACTGGAGGGCCAGCTGAAGGTCACAAGTGAAATATAGCTTTCTGCTGCACTTGGTCTCCATTTGAACGTTACCTACATTATCATCAGGACTCACTGTCATGATGGGGAGACCTTGTCAGATGAAGGAGGTCACCTAGAAGCTGGAAGAAAAATTGTGGGGGGCACGTCTGTGTATGTGTGTGTGTGTGTGTGCGTGCAGTTTTGACAGCAAGAAATTGTTGGCAAAGGAGACGCTTCTTCCTTCCCTGGAACTTTGTTGGAACATGAGATATTGCTCTCACCTAGCACCTTCTGGAACTTAAACCCTTTACTTGGAACCCCAAATAAATATTGATTCTGGAATGTTTTAACGCTCTGGAACAAGATTGGGACTTCCAAGCTGGATGGCATGCAAAAGGCCATCAATAAATACTCATCTGCTGTGGCCATTCCTGTACAGTGACAAATGCTTCTGCTACCAGATGAGGTATTCCATCTATCCAGGGTGAGGGAGCTTGTGGTTACACCGCAAAATAGGATGACTTGCCGCGCAGATCCCATTCCAACAGCCAAACTACTCCAAGGTGAATTCTCTCGTGGCAAGGTATCATCAGCTGCTGTGTGCTGGAGCCCAGTGCATACTTCAAAAGCAAAAGGTTCAGTCCCTGGCACTTCCTGTTAGGGATGGACAAATCTCTTGATTTTTGTTCCATTTTTTTTTTTTGCATTTTTCCAGCTTTATGTTGACTTCCCCACATCTTTGCATCAGTTTGCATTTTTTTTTTAAAAAAAAGTCATTGTGGAAATTTGTCAGCATTTTAATACAGTATAAATTTCTCCCAATATATACATGCATGCATGCAATAATACAAACATTTTTCCAATATAATGTATTTCGATATGCTATTTTCAGCTTGAACTGCATTGCAAAATTCCGAGAAGAGTGTCTTTTGAAGAGTAGCTCTGCTTTTGTTTGCATATTGTTTCAGGGAGTGCATATATATATATTCCACCGAAAAAGAACAGAAGCAAATTTCTGTATATTTACTTCCAGGCAGGCCTTTGAAATGCTCATGCTTGAAAATCGGGAGAGCCACTTCAAGTCAGTATAAGACAATTCTGTGTTGGATAGAAAAAATATATATTAAAATACCAATTGTATAAACTGCACAGCACTATCGAAGCCCTTTTCTTTAAAAAAATATAGTCAGTTCCCAAAGACCTGTTAGAATAAAAAAGGTCTTCCCTTGCTGGCAAAAGGATAACAAGGAGGGAGCCAGTCTGGCTTCTCTAGGAAGGGAGTTGCGTGTGGAGACCCATTAACCTGGCCTTTTCAGACATGACTCAAATTTTTGGTTTGATAAGATGGGGACAAGATTTTGGGGATAGAATCATGTTGAAAAAATGGAAAAAAATGTGGGAAAGGGATTCTAAATTCACACCTAATTATGATATAAAAGAAAATTTACTAAAAATGCAATATAGGTGGCATTTAACCCCGGATTAATTGGCAAAGATGTACCCGGGAGTTAGTAATCAATGTTGGAGATGCCACAGAGAGATCGGCTCCTACATCCACATGTGGTGGCAGTGTAAAGATATCAAGGTGTTCTGGGAAGAGATATAGCAAGAACTGAAGAAAATGCTGAAATACTCATTTAAGAAAAACCCGAAGGAAGTATGCTGGGAGAAGATATTAAACTAAAAGATAGATGTCTAATGAGTTATGCCACAGCAGCAGCTAGATTATTAATAGCGAAGGATTGGAAGTCCCAAAAGATACCGAACAAGGAGGATTGGCAAACCAAATTATTAATGTATTACAATATGGCAATAAAATACGAGGAAGTTAAAGGGATAAAGAAAGAAGAAAGCAGAAAATTGTTTATAGAATATATTAAGTGCCGGGTGGAAAAGCCCAATCTCTTTCCAGAATATTAAAGGCCCAAATAAATGAGAGATAGAAAGGGGGGGGGAGAGAAAGAAAGAAAGAAAAAATGACGATTAAGGAAGAATCAAGGATGATCAAAACTACCAAAAATAAAAAAATATATAGTGTGTAGACGAAAATAGAAAATTTATTGCAAAGCATAGTGAAGGCTGAGAAGTAGAGGGGAAAACAGTATTGGGGGGGAGAGGGGAGGTAAATAAAGACTCAAATAATGAACACACAATATGTATTGAAGTTTAAATATTGTTTTGTTTTTATTTATGTAATGTCTATTTTGAAAATCAATAAAGATTAAAAAAAACAGCTCTCCACATGCTTTATCAACTACAGCTCCCATAATTCTTTTGGGGGAAGCCATGACTGTCTAAAGTGGCATCACAGTGCTGAGTGTGACCTAGATCTCCCTCCTTGTTGCTGTCCATCAGTTGGTGAGTGACAGTTTGAAGCACGGAACCTCTGCACTCCCTGAGGCTTTGCCCGCAGTTGCAACACTGGGAAATCAGAGTTCCAAAATGTGCAGGGGGCCTTCACAAAAACAGGTGGATCCCGGACTCCTGGACTCTGATGTGACAGAGATAACACACACGCCTCCTGAACACACCCTCAAAACAGCTCAGGAGAGCTGATCTGAAAGGATGTTCAAAACTTGACTCTGTTGCATTGATTGAACTACAAGCAGTGCCTATCTCAGGCACTTTTTCTGAATTTTGTCTCAACTTTTCAGTGTCTTTTCCGCGAGTGCAGCTAATATGGTTTGAAATAAAGATTAAAGTTTATCCTGGCCTTATTGCTTCTCCGACTCCCAGAGATCTAAGCAAGACCTGCAAAAGCACAAACCTTTCCCAGAACATTATATTTTATGCAGTCCAAAAATGTGACACATGGGGTCTTTAATAATTCACTGCTTGTTAACATTAAACAACTGTTAACATGCTCAAATAATTAGTTATGCTTGCTTGACATGTTTGCATCTTTAATAATTGATGCATTTATCTTAATTACTAACAGTATTATGGTCGTAATATGCATCTTTTTTCTACCTTAAAATTTTAACAAAAACTGACTTTTTGCCAAAAACGATTATCTTCTAAGTTTTAATTACTTGTTGTAATTAAATTGCAAGGCATGATATTTTATTAAAAAATATCTTGCGTGGGGAAAAAAAATTTAATGGAAATGAGGTGATTTGTTGTTTATGCATCACAGTTAGTAAATATTTCATAAGTTTTGTATTACCCTTTCGGAGTGGATATATAAAACACACACACACACACACACAGAGAGAGAGAGAGAGAGAGAGAGAGAGAGAGAGAGAGAGAGAGAGAGAGAGAGAGAGAGAGAGAACCTAGAGCATTCTTAATGCGAGAGACCATTTAAAAAACTGCTAGGGTAAGTCTTAGTTTTTCCTCTCAGAAGGATTTGCAAAAGTGTATGAATAGAGCAAGATGGTAGAAAAGGTATGCATTGTAATCGGGACCTGAGATCTGGGATGCCTCGGGTGTGCTTAATTTTCACATGAAATGAAGACGAGTCTCCAGGAGAAAAAAAAAGGGGGGAGGTGGAATCCTTATCAGGCACCTCTGTCAAAGACTCTCTTGCTTGCTGCTAATAGCTGTAGTAGTAGAGCACGGTTTGTGTGTTACGTGTGTAATCCATTATTTATTTATTAACATCCTGCTAGAGATTGGATGAGCGGACCCAGGTGGCGCTGTGGGTTAAACCACAGAGTCTAGGGCTTGCTGATCAGAAGGTCGGCGGTTCGAATCCCTGCAACGGGGTGAGCTCCCGTTGCTCGGTCCCAGCTTCTGCCCACCTAGCAGTTCGAAAGCACATCAAAGTGCAAGTAGATAAATAGGGACCGCTCCGGCGGGAAGGTAAACGGCGTTTCCGTGCGCTGCTCTGGTTCGCCAGAAGCAGCTTTGTCATGCTGGCCACTTGACCCGGAAGCTGTCTGCGGACAAACGCCGGCTCCCTCGGCCTATAGAGTGAGATGAGCGCCGCAACCCCAGAGTCGGACACGACTGGACCTGATGGTCAGGGGCCCCTTTACCTTTACCTTTTAGAGATTGGATGAAGCTTAATTTAACAATGTTGGCCAATTTGCCAGGAGACCATTTGTGTGTGTATATATATATATATTTGGTTTCTTTTTCTTTTTCAAGAGAGGGGTGTTGGTGCAGGAAACGAAGCTCCTGCTAGTCCTATATTAAGGACCTCTTAACAGATAGATGGAAATCGTCTTGGACTCTTGTGCGGTCAGGAAATAGCTGGCTTCCTCTCCATCCATGATAGCTGGAACATTAAATGACCAAGAGGGGTTTTTTAAATGAATTATTTACTAAAAAATATGTATAGACCACTTTTTCATTTTTAAAAAATTCATACCAGTTTACAACATATATACACACAAGCATGAAGTACAGACTTTATAGAGAGAGAGAGAGAGAGAGAGAGAGAGAGAGAGTAAAAAGCAGGTATCAATACACCATAGAGGAAGGATGTATTCTGCTGGCCCAGAAGGTGCCTGCTGAATCTCTAGTGGCAGACATAGCTGCCAAGTTATCCCTTTTTAAAAGGGATTTTCCCTTATGCTGAATAGGCTTCCTCACGAGAAAAGGGAAAACTTGGCAGCTATGGTGGCAGAGCATTCCACAGGACCATTTATGTGAAATGAGCTTCACCCACAGGGAACGACTGGTGGCGCTCCTGCAGATGAACTCAGCGATTTGACTGGGATGTAAGGGTTCAGGCAATCCCTGAGGTACCCCAGACCTAAGTTATTCAGGGCTTTTGTCAATTAATACAAGGACCTTGAACCTGGCTTGGCAGTAGATGGCCAGTCAGGTACAAGGCCTGGCTGATATTAGTCAATAAGTAATGCCTTCCTCAGTTAAGCCAGTTAAGCTTTTAAAGCTGCCCCTATATTCTCCTTTTTTTAAAGGTTTCTTTATAGCAACGATAGCAAGTACAAAACATAAACACACTATATATCTATATCTATATAATGTAAGATATATTTAGGAAAAGAGAATATAAATTTACAACACAATCCTAGGCATATCTTGAATTCAAATAAATTTATTCCCTAGTAAATGGGCTGTAGCCAACTAAGCCCTACTCGGAGTGGACCCGCTGAAATTAATGCACCTGTTAGTCATGTGTATTCATTTTAATGGACCTACTCTGACTAGGTTGCCATCCATCTGTTTCGGGAGACAATGGAAGAGTACGCCTTTGGGGTGAAGTCAAACTGTTGGAGAGTCACAGAGCCTGCTGTGGCTGTAGAGACATGTTTCATTGCAGCTGGGGCAGATGAAGGCATTTGGCTGTGCTGATGCAGCTGTAGCCCCCACCCCATGTGCTTAAGATTTATTTTTAAAATGTGAAGAAATACACCGTATCATGCATTGATTAGGCTAAAGATGGGCCTGACCAGCTCAAAGATCATGGGGGTAACATGTATTTTTTAAACTCCCCATGTGCAGGACAGCGTTAAGCCCTTTAGAAGCCCTAAGCATATGCAATTCTTTAAAAAAATAAAAATAAAAAATACTACATTGTAATTTATTTATTTATTAAATCACACATATACTGAAATGCCTGTATGTCATGTGCAACACATGGAAGGATCTGACTTCCTTGAATTATTTTTATCTAGGGTGGTATGGCGCACCTAGATTTAGGTGTGGATAGGTGTGGATAATTATTTCATGGTCACCTTATACAAACAAAAACCAGAACCAGATAAAATCAGTTGAAAGTTAGGGTGGGGGACCCCCACGTTAAAAGGCCTAAGTTTGTTAATGGCTCGAGACTTGATTGGGGAGAGCATTCCACAAACGGGGATCCACCACAGCAGAGGCTAGTTCCTGTGTAGCCACCCTCTGAACCTCCTGTGGTCACACAAAGAAGGGCCCCCGATGATGATCACAGGGTCTGGGTCAGTTCATAAAAAGAGAAAAGAAGAATGAGGGAAGAATGTGGACTGGCATGCAGGGAAGCCTAACTATGTTCTGTCCCCCTCCATGATGACTCATGGCTTTGATGCTTTTCTGACCTATCAAATTCTTTCAACAATTTCTCATTTTGGAGAGGGGGAAGCATCCCCGCTTTGCTGGTGCCCTGGGCACATGCTGAGTCTGCCTATTGGCCCAGGTGCAATGCGGTGTGAGGACAGCTGAGCAGAATTGTGCTATGTGCGAACAATGAATCTGCTCAGTTCAGAGCAGGATTGGGAGCCGTCCCTGCTATTAAACTCCTGGATTCCAAAGAGATTTACACTTCTGAATCGGCACATGTAAAATTACATCCTAATTGGCTTTAAAACACGCTTTCGGTTTTGTATCCTGCTGGCAATTAGATTTTTTTCTTCTTCCTTCCTTCCTTTCTTTCTTTGTGTCTGTTCTTAAACAGAGAGAGCTGGGAAACTTCAGGCTAAAGACTTGAAGGAAGGGAGGAGGGCTGGGAGAAAGAGGGGGTAGGCTTCCCTCTCTATTACCTTGATGTCTATCCAATTCATTTCAATAAGAATGTAGGAGTATTATATCTGAGAAGTGGTTCGTTTAAATGTCTGCACATTTCTGAATGCTTCACTTGCTGATAGTGCCCTCCTAGTCATGCGTATTTATTTCTTATAGAGCCAAGTCCATGCTGCAGTGTTCAAGCATCCATCAAAAAAAATTCCCCCACCTTTCGTCTTCCCAAGGTATCTTTGATTCCATCACAACATTGGACAAGCCTGACATATTCGGAGGGGGAGAGGGATCTCCCTCATCCACACAAGGTATTTTTTAATATATAAAAATTGTTAGCATTATTTTTCATTATTTTTATTATGCTTAAGTGCACTGGAGGAAATGAGCAGCTTTTGCTCATGACCAATTAGCCAATCTTTCTGATATGTCTTCAGGCTTTGGGAAGGTGATTTCAAGGGTGTGGGCATTTCTACACATTGCACGTGCCCAGGACAAGGGGCTACAGTGAGCTCTGGATGTTCACTTAAAAACATATTCCGAACTCAGGGGCAACATCTTCTTAACAGGATTGAGGGGGTCTGCGCATGATGTCATGCAGTGCCATGATGTCATGTGTGCAAGACCTCAACAAATCAGGATGTCACACACAGGAGTCCCTGACATTGCCTGTGCAACACCATGAGGAGCGAGGAGCGGAGAATGCGCCTTGGATATTGAGGCGGCTCAGCCCCTTGAAAAAAATACACTTTGGGGGAGGAGGGGGCAAAACAGCCTTGGTTCCTATGAGTTGGCATGCCTGCAGAATTCTACAAGTAGCTCTCACAACCCTTTCTCCTAGAATTCACATACACCCCAAAATCTGCTCAGGAAGTTTGAAGGGTCATTCAAAGAGGTGGAGAGGGAATGACGAACTGATAAAAAACGCTCTCCCTCCTGTTTGCAGAAGCTTTGTTGAACATAAGCACCTTCTGGCAATGAAACGGGCCTTTGCCTTCTACAAATGGGAGATGCCTTGCATTCACAGAAGGCCATCTTTGGATCCACCTCACAATGTGTGAATCATGCCCTCCGTGGGGATGAATCATGGTGGTTGTGAACATGCATCGAGAAGACCTCTGCCCCGCTTTAATCCCCGACATCTATGGTATCAGTGTTGGAAATGCCAGCAATGGCCCATAGATCAGACAGAACAGATGTGCCATGCAGAGCCCGGCCTTCCCTAACCTGGTGCCCTCCAGTTGTTATTAGACTCCAATGCCTGACATCCCTGACCATGATGGTGATGAGTGTTGGACTATGACCTGGAAGAAAATCCCTCTGCTGCTGTTCCTTTACAGGGTTTTTCTTTAAGGTACAGTACTACTTACAAGGTGGACTGAGAGCTCCATTCTTTTCATTCTGCAACAATGTAAAGTTACCAGGAGCAGTTTCAAATTTAGTGTCTATTCAAAGTGGTTTATTCATATTTGTTTCTTTTTCTTTTTTCTTGTTGGTAATTTTACACACACACACACACACACAGAGAGAGAGAGAGAGAGAGAGAGAGAGAGAGAGAGAGAGAGAGAGAGAATACATAATGCAAGTTAGAATACATATTTTTTGTGTTTTGATGTCGGGTGATGGCCTGAAGCTGAACAGCTAATAAATACATTTATTCGTTCATTTGAGGTCCCATGTTCCTCCCTCCTGGTAAAAGTAACTGTAGTATTTATGTAGAACAAAACTTTTTTTGCTAACTGTTTAATGCTCTGGGGTTTATAAAATAAAAAATGTAAAGGAAAGAAAGCATACTTTGTATTGAAAATATTAACTCAATGTATCCAAAATGCATTAGATAAAGTAATATTGGTATGGATTTCCATCTCGCTCTTTCTCCCCATACCCTCTCTAATGTGAAATTGACTGGACCAGACAGAAGATCATAAGGTAAGAACATTATATATATAAAAAAAAGAACTCCGGTAGATCAGGCCAAAGCCCAGCACTTTCTTCTCACTGTTAGATGCCAATGAGAAGCTTGCAAAGAGAACATAAGAACCTATGACGATAAGAAGAATATGCTGGGATCAGGCCAATGGCCCATTTAGTCCAGCATCCTGTTCTCACAGCGGCCAAACCAGATGCCTCTGGGAAACCAGAGAGCAGGGCCTGGGCACAAGAGCCCTCTCCCCTCCTATGGTTTCCAGCAACTGGTATTCAGAAGCATTGCTGCCTCCAACTGTGGCTAGTAGCCATTGATCATGCTCTCCTCCATGAATTTGTCCAATCCTCTTTTGAAGCCATCTTGGTGGCCGACCATCACAGTTTCCTGTGGGAGCGAGTTCCATCATTAAACACAGTTCATGAAGGAGTCTTCACTCAGTTCTTCTCCCAGCCATAAAAAAAACCCAAACAGGCCTGTTTCCTTGCCAGGCAGTATTTGCCTTTCAGATCTCCATTCCTTAACTCTCCTCTCACTTCTGTATGGCATCTTGAACTTTGCTATGAATTGCTTTGGTAGCCATATTCGGGGCCAGGGAGAAATTTCATCCTCAACCTAACTGGGCCAATCTGGGTTTTTGCTGCCTACCTCATAGCAATCACCACAGCTTGGGTGGATATGGCAGTGGGTAAGACCCTTAGTCCTTGTTGGAGGGGGAGTTGTATGGCTCTGCCTTCCTCTCCGAGGCTGTGGGCAGGGGTGCCAAATGGAATGAAATATTGACGTGGGGTGGATAAGCACAACCTCACATATCTGATCACATGACATGGCACACACACACGGCAATTCCCAGCAACTTGGGAGAGGGGCACCCCCTCAATTATTTTATTGGGGAGGAGAAGGGACCCCAGCCCCTAGGAGTTGGCTCCTATGGCTGTAGGCTATCCCTTAAAGTGATCCTGGGGATCTGTCCATATGTTCAGGTTGGAACTGAGGACCATAGTCCTCCCCAATGTGGCAAACCTGCTGGGATCACACCTATTTGATGCATGTCATCAGCTGAACCTTCCAGACAGGCTGGATGATACCCACTTATGGTACCCAATGCCAAGCCAAAACTCACTTATATCTGTAATCAATAAAGATGTGGCCTAATTTGAACCCAAGCCTCTTGTCTGTGGTCCGTTCAGAGTTTGTTTGCATGCCATTATGCAGCCAGTGTGTCAGATTGCTTGGATGTGCAAATAATTTTATAATCACAGATGGCAGTATTTTGTTAAGTTGCATTTTACCTGCTATATGACTTAAAGGTGAGGGGATATCACATTTGCTGCCTGATTAGGGATTATGAATTGCACAGAGTCAGCCTTGGCATGATTCCCCCGTTGAGCCAATCCGGAGCTGTTTTCAGCCAAACGAATGTATTTCTCATCCTTCCCCCTTCGTTCCTTCAAATTAAATCTGAATTCCTGATTATCCAAATGTTTTAGATGTCCTTCAGGCTTTGTGGCTAAATTAGGCTGCACTGTATATCTGTTTATAACGGGATTTGTGATGGGGAATGTATTAGCATCTGTGACACAAAGTTGGGTGGGGATTTTTTGTGTATTCCATATATATATATATATATATATATATATATATATATATATATATATATATAGAACCTGGGTTGTATTCTTCCTTGCTCACTCATAGTGATAACATTTGTAAGTCTTCGCCCATGCCAAGAGTATCTGTAATGGCCCGTGTTGATTCAAGATGTCCCTTTATGCACTTAATTTAAAATAAAGCCTTCCTTTTTAATGACATTTCCATTTATTCGGGATTATTGTTTAAAATCCTAAATTAGCATGCGGCACTTGGGGCCTGACAGAGCTATTACATTTTTACGCTGAATTATTCAAGCCCATTGGCTGAGCAAAATGGCATTTTAAAGCAAATTTTGGGTTGCTCTCAAGAAGATGCTCTCCACGGCGGGTGGCATTACCAGTTGGCTACCATTTGCGGGGGGGGGGGAGTAGCATATGTAAGCACAGCATCTTACCTGCCACCTTCCCAGAAGCACCTACATGAACTTGCACAGGGCCGGCTCTAGGGGTAGGCTGGGTGGTGCGGGGCGCCAGGGCGCCGGGCCGGCAGGGGGTGCTGCGCTGCGCCCGCCTACCAGGGCGCCGGAGCGATCTCCGCACCACGGCGCCCGACATGCTTGAGATGGCCCTGAACTTGCATCAGCTTCTCTGCAACCTTCAGTGGCCTCCGTCTGATGGTCCTGTATTCAAATTCAAATTCGGTTCTTTGCGGAAGTAGCTTGACAGGTGGAGCAGAGCTGGTCTGCATGCTTCCTGGCAGGTTGGCCAAGGTTGCTCACTCAGGGGCAAAGGGGAGAGGCACTGGGGAGGTCAGTACAATGAAACCAATTGGCCGTTTGGTGCTGTATGTCCTGATGCAGGCAAAGCGGCCACAGCCAGTGCCAGATTGACGTATAAGCTAAACATATAAGCTAAACAAGCAGGGACGCGGGTGGCGCTGTGGGTTAAACTACAGAGCCTAGGGCTTGCCAATCAGAAGGTCGGTGGTTTGAATCCCCACGACGGGGTGAGCTCCCGTTGCTCGGTCCCAGCTCCTGTCAACCTAGCAGTTCAAAAGCACGTCAAAGTGCAAGTAGATAAACAGGTACCGCTACAGCGGGAAGGTAAACGGCGTTTCCGTGTGCTGCTCTGGTTCGCCAGAAGTGGCTTTGTCATGCTGGCCACATGACCTGGAAGCTGTACACCGGCTCCCTCGGCCAATAGAGCGAGATGAGTGCCGCAACCCCAGAGTCGCTCACGGCTGGACCTAATGGTCAGGGGTCCCTTTACCTTTAAACAAGCTATACCTTAGGGCCCCACTGTCCAAAAAAATTTAAAGGGGAAAAAACACCTGCATGCACATTTCCAAAATATAAGATAAACAAATAAAATAAAACCTACATACAGCAACAGTGTTTTGTGTTGTGTAGGCTCCTATTTGTTATGTGCAAATGGCTTTAGGTGCATAAATTGCCATATAGCATATATTCAACACACACAAAAAATCGACAATTTGTTGTTGACAAAGGACAGCTGGACATATATAGGGCCCCATTACCTTCAGTAGCTTAGGGCCTCATCAAACCTAAATCTGGCCCTGGGCCACAGCTACACACAGGAGAGGTATTAGCAGATGCAGGGTAAGCCCATCGTTTGCAGAAGGACAAAACAATCTTTATTTGGTGCAGTGCGGGGAGCTTGAAGCCATTGGGTCAAGTCCTACCTTGCAGAGCAGGAGGGAAAAACGCTTGCTCCATCTTCCATGTGACAGCTCTTTAGATATTTGAAATGGCTATCCTCAAATAGATGAGGAAAGGGCCTTTACAGTGGTGGCTCCCCATTTGTGCAATGCTTTCCCAAGAGAAGCATGCCTGGCTCCATTGCTGTCTACCTTTGGACCCAGGCTTAGGGTTGTTGTTGTTTTTTTAATTGGAAGAGTAATTAGATATTTTGTTGGCCTTTGTTGTCTCACATTTTATAAGGGATGGGGAACTTGCTCCTTTTAAATATATTGTTGAACGAGTCTTTTAGTTTTGTTTATGTCTTTGCTATTTTATTTTTGCTGCATGAGTCGCTTTTAGGCACTTGCATGCAAAAATGCTACTAATAAATATAAATAATACCAACAATACCAATAATACCAATAATAATATTAATAACAATTAATATCCAATCCCACTGCAAGCTCCTTTTCTGTTGCTATTTGGATTCTAGGATATTATTATTATTATTGTTTTAAGTGGGGCAACCGGAACAACAAACAGTATTCTAAATATGGCTGCAGATTTATATAATAATGTTTTTATTTTTGCAGCTCTTCACAGCTTGAAGGGACAGGGGGGGGAATGTGGCAGTATATAAAATAAACTAAAAACAGTGGTTCCTCTTCCTGCCCATGCTAGTTTATGTAGGGGAAATAAATATTTGGGAGCTGAAATTCATTCTGTCCAGTCAGTTGTCAAAGATGAGTGACAGAGTTCTGGAGGAAGTGGCATTAGTCCATGCAAATTGCATGATTTCCCCTCAAGTTAAAATACTGATCATGTATTCATGTATTTATAAGGATTGCCCTGCACTTGTAAATGTAGTACACATATGATTCCATTTAAAATATATTTGAACAGGTTCAAAATCAGGTCCATTCAAGGTTGCTGCATTGGTTGTAAATAATAATAATAATAATAATAATAATAATAATAATAATAATAATAATAATAATAGTAATAATAATTCTAAACTGGAACCAAATCTACGAGTTGAAAAATGCAAATAAACTTTGGCTGAAGGGGTTAGACTCTGCTTGAGTCTGCAAATTAACTGGTTGAATAAGGATAAGACAAGGAACTCCATCCTTTAGTAGAAAGAGAAGTGCCACCATATTGATATTACAGCTGTTGATCTTAGGCTCCATCTGCGCTACATTCAAAGCAGTGCACCACTTCAAACAGTCATGGCTTTCTCCAGATAATCCTGGGAACTGTAGTTACTTAAGGGTACTAATAGTTGTTAGGACACCTCTACTTCCCTCACAGGTGTACAGTTCTTAACTAAATACTGTTTCCACGAGTCTTTGTTGGAAACCATGACTGTTTAAGTGGCATGATGCTGCTTTAAACTAAAGCATGTATAAGAAAATAATTTTGCAAAGACAGGTGTTTTTAATATGGACATTAAAAATTCTATTTTTTCATTGTTATTGATTTAACTATTCATTTCTTTCTTTCTTTTGGACACTGCTATAACATTCTCAAATTATTTAAATTCTATAAATAAGTAAAACCTAAAAGGTGCTATTTTAAAAAGAAGGGTTGAGTCTAAGCCAGGATTTCACAAACCTCTGAGCTCAGTGACCCCTTGATGAGCTTATAAAGTATGTATCAGCTCCAATCCAAATTCTTAGGAATGTAAATGAAATCAAGTCAAGAAATACCAGTATTCAACATTGATTAATCTTCAGTCACTGTTACTAAATAAAGTAGAAAATAAAGCATACTCTTTTATTGTGAAATCATCTTAAATATGGAAGATCTTCACTGGCAAGAATGTCTTTTATTGCTGAGGCTCGTAGTTAGTAATTAAATTTTCACACTATACCTTGTAAACCTCTTTTCCATCCTAGGTCTTAATTCACCCCCTGCACAGGTCCATCAAGCCCAGAGCACCAGTATCAACCACTTTGGATCTAAACAATCACCCTTTAATCTAACTCTGTGATTCTATAATTATTCGTGCCATTTGTGATCAGCTGGGTGGAGCAAAGAAATCCACAGGGAATGACTTTAAAAAGAATTAAAAGTGGGATATTCTGTTGGATTCTTTCACCAACACTTGTTCAGAACTCTACTATTCACTGGAGCTAGCAGATCCAGCTCACGGAATCATCCGTGAACAAGTCGCATGGGTGATGCATTCCAACAAAAAAGATTTTATATTTATGACTCTGTGGCAAGATTCCAAATCCCATTCCTTGCATTCAAAATGTCATGTTAGAAATAGGCCCAAATCAGAAAAGAGAACAGAAGGATAGTAGAGAGCGCAAAAAACCCGATGCTGTTGTGGAAGGCATTTAAAAATCTGCAGAATCTGCTCCGTGCCAGGGCTTAAACTAGGTCTCACATCCAGCAAGAGACCAGCTATTATGCAAATAAAAGAAGGAGTATGTCTATCATGTACAGCAGGGACGCAGATCTTGTCGTCTTGGTTGGACTCTAGCTGCCATCAGTACCAACCGGCATGTCCATATGGAAGTAATGGCAAGAGTTCCACTCCAGCCACAACTTGTGGGCCACAGGTTCTCCACTCATGATGTACAGAACATCTTTCCTACACCACAGAATAACCATCCACAAGTGATTTCTATACACGTTAGATCGGGAGTTGAGAATTTCAGGACAAGTGCCTGAAATTGTGAATGAACAACTCTCTTTGAACCAGGCATAGGGAACCTATGGCCCTCCAGATAGATATTGTTTGACTACAATAGCTGTCATCCCTGACCATTGGGTATCCTGGTTTGTTGATGATGGGAGCTGGAATCCAACAACTTTTGGAGGGCCACAGGCTCCCTAGCTCTGCACTAAACACTTATTTGAAGCAGTGATAAATTAGAAGAAGAGTTTGGATTTGATATCACTACCCGAAGGAGTCTCAAAGTGGCTAACATTCTCCTTTCCCTTCCTCTCCCACAACAAACACTTTGTGACGTGAGTGGGGCTGAGAGACTTTAAAGAAGTGTGACTAGCCCAAGGTCACCTAACAGCTGCATGTGGAGGAGTGGGGAATCAAACCCGGTTCCCCAGATTAATTAGCCAAATAACACATGCTTCCCTTGATGTTTTTACCACTATTTATTGCTTGATGACTTGTAGGTAGATGTATGAACATTATCCATTCAGGGATACTGAGCCTGAGCTTATGTGCAGTCATAAATGCATTCTCTGTGTGTTGAGTGGCCTGTGGTGATTGTTCCATAGAAACAGCTGATCATGTAGAATAACACACCCTTTATGGAGAGCCAGGTCCATCTAGTCATTCACTGGACACTTTGGCCAGCAGTAGTTTTTTACCATGTCAGGCAGTGTTCTTTCCCACCTCAGATCCCCAAGATTCTTTTCACTGGGAAGTCCAAGGGTTGAACCAAGGACCTTCTGCACAAGCTATGATGCCCCCCCCCCCCCCGTTATTGAGTAATGGATGTCTAGCAATGAGAGTAGGACCAAAACCTATTCAGATTTCAGGAAATGAGTTTAAACACTGGGAAAAGCTTTATGGTGGTAAGAGCTGTTTGACAATGCATAGGGCTACCTCAGAAGATGGTGGTATCTCCTTCAATGGTGGTTTTAGGCAGAGGTTGGATAGCCATCTGTGAGGGATGCTTTAGCTGTGATCCCTTTGGGTCACTTCCAACTCTACAATTCTGTTATTCTGTGCTACGGGCTGCCGACATGGAGGTCAGGAAATGAAATATCGGGTCTTCATATGGGAAGGCTTATACAGCCTCCATGTATGGTCATGAAGCACAAATCAAAATTATAGTTAATATGTCCATGTCTAAGGATTAATGACATTGGAAATATGGAGAATAATGTGGGAACTAGTGATCTAGCACTTGAGATGTAAAGTAACAGATAAGCCAACTTTATATCGCCAACTGTTAAGTCACACCTCTAATGTGGTGCTGATGTGTAACAATTGTTATCTAGCAGGCTTCAGGCTGCTATAACTTCAGGTGCAATGTGTTACAAGCTATAGATCTGGTGGGGTTGGGTTTTTTTTTTTTAAGTCAGACAACTGTTATCATTTGTATGCATTGCTAATTCCCTTATCTGCTGTAACTTGAGCTGCACAGTTTGGGTTTTTTCAGATTCATCAAGTGAAACAATTGGGCTAATAGTGCCTTCATTTAATTAACTTTAATTTCAAACAGCTTTCTAGAGCTCCGAACAAATGTAACATCTTGGAGATGGTTTGAACCGGATAGATATGGCTTTGTTGTGTGCACATGCTGAAGTGGCAAGGAAGCATCATGTTAGCATGAAAGGCCCCTTAGTGTTTTTAAAGAGAATATTTTGTTTAACTACTAATGCATGCACTGATTGCCTGCCTGAGTCGGCAGTGGAAGCCTCTGAACAAATGGAACAAGGATCCTTATTCTGCCTGCGTAATTCAAACCCAAGCACTTAGCTAATAAAATGCACATGTCTCATAGGCACTGAACTTTTTAAATAGATGCAGTGCTGATAGATAGTGCAAATTCATGCATGCTCATCAAAAAGGACACACACACAAAATCAGATGGAAAGGGGGGAAACTCCAGGATGAGAATTTCTGAACTGAGACAGGTGAATGAGCACCAAGCAAAGCACTTTTCATGGGGTGGGGGAGGGGGGAGTTGCCAAATGGAGCACAATGCTTGTTGAGCAGGCTCAGGGCAAATGAATTACGGTACAGGTACATGTAATTGCTTGTATTCAACATTCTCTGCCTGCTAGCACAAGGACTCCTAAGGTGATCTTTAATGTTGCACAACAGTGGAATCCAATGTGACAGTTGTGCTAGCCAACAGTTGTTCTGCAATAGTTTGTGTGGTCGATTGTGCAGCCATGTTACTAGCAACTTGCTGGCACATTCTCTTGAACAACAAAGTTGCACTGGTGCAAAGCATTCCACCAAGGATACAAGTCTATCACTAAGTGACTTTAACGTAGGGCTACATTGGATACAACCCAGCATTTGGTTGGATCCTTTGAGTGAGGAAAAATATAGCATTTCTCAGGGATCTGTCTGCAGGGACTCAATATCACTTTTGCATGTCTTCGGAAATAAGTTCATTCCATTCCATTTCCACATTAACCTGCCAATACCTATTTTTTATAATAATAATAAAATCAACTTGAAAATTAAAGTTAAATACATGTTTTAACTATGCATGTTAGTGTGTATTTTCTCTCAAAATGCACATTTTTTAAAAAAGGATTTTGTTACTTGCTTTGAGCCAAGAAAGCACGTCAAAATGCAAGTAGATAAATAGGAACCGCTACAGCGGGAAGGTAAACAGCGTTTCCATGTGCTGCTCTGGTTTGCCAGAAGCGGCTTTGTCATGCTGGCCACGTGACCTGGATGCTATACGCCGGCTCCCTCGGCCAATAATGCGAGATGAGCGCGCAAACCCAGAGTCGGTCACGACTGGACCTAATGGTCAGGGGTCCCTTTACCTTTACCTTGAGCCAAGAACTTCTCAAGAACATTTGTGAAGTACAAAAACCAACTTGGCTCTGATCTGCACTTTAATCCAGGAGATGCTGATAGGATCAGTTCACATCAGCATTTGCATACACCAGGTTCCTCAAGCACTCCTTACACAGAATCACCATCACGTGGCTCTCTGTGTTGTTGCTTTGATCCTGCACAGATTACTTAATTTCTTTCACTAGGAAGCACAACTTTTTTTCATACGGAACTCAGCAGAACTCAGTTTCGGCACCTCTCAGGATTGCCATTACAAGAGGATAAGGGAAGTATTCATGGTGAGTTCTGGCATGTTGCATGGAAGTGTTGCTTCTCTTACATGGTTGCTTTTCTTCATCCTTCTCTATGACACCATTGTGGTATCAGATCAAGTTGTGGGAGGGGCAAAGCAAAGGCAGGCTGAACCCAGAAAATTGCTCCTAGTTGCTCAAAATCAAGAGCAAGTGTGCATGCACACGAAAGCTCATACCAAAATAAAAACTTAGTTGGTCTTTAAGGTGCTACTGAAGGAATTTTTTTATTTTAAATCCAATCAAGTCGGGGAACTTTGATGCAAATCGCACCTGGCTTGGCTCATCTCACTGGCACAAAAAGTAGAGGTGCGTGAAAATGTCTCACATTTACAGCCACTCAAGTAAATGAAGATGTTTTAGATCTTTTGGAACACTGGGTGAATTTCAGGTTTGGACGCGAAACCAAAATGGCAGCCACCAGCAGAGGGCACCTATGTGTGTGTCATGGACAGTTCCAAAGTGTAGGTCCTGCCACACTGGGGAAAAAATGAGTTCTTACAATGCAGAACTGGTTTTGTTTGGCACCTGCGGCAATCCCAGTTCCACCCATTGAAACCGTTAAGTGGGCACATATAGGGTAAGGTGATACATACAAGTGCCCATGTCATGTGTAAAAAGTACATTTGGTCTAGAATGTGGGCTTCTTTGCTCCTGAATTTCTTGGGTTGTTGGAATCGCACCCAACTCCGACTTGCGAATCAGAGCGTTTTCTTGTTTGGGGAGATCCTTGGCATGGTTAAAGCAAGAAGGAGTGGGCTTAACAGCAACATAAATCCCACTTACATCACAAAATAAATATTCATGAGTGCCTTTGAATATTCAGCTGATGCTTACGAGTAATTTTTCTAAGAGGAAGTTCACTGCTGAGGCTTTCATTTTCCCTGCCGGAGAAGTAGTGGGCTGAGTCTGAGCTCCTATGGCTGTGTGTGTGTGTGTGTGTGTGTGTGTGTGTGTGTGTATATATATATATATATATATATATATATATATATATATATATATATATGCTTACATCTATCTGCCTCCAAAGAGCCTGAGTGGCACCAAAGACTGTCGTGTTGAGTTTTAAAATGCCACAAATAAGAGATTTATAGATTTTTCTAAATACATTATTTTAGCTTGACAGCATTAATCATTCATGCTTCCTTCTTTCATTTTTCTACCTGCAATGGGTTATTGAAACAGAAAATAAGAACGGGAAAGGCTACGAGCAGTATCAAAATGTCAAGTTTGTACTTACAGTTGTATGCGCGTCGACGGGGTCAAGAGCCTCAATTATTTGTATATGTACACAGTGGTACTACATGAAAGGTTATGTCACCTGCAGCTATTTTCTTGCAGATTTAAATAGGACTGATATTCAACTCTACAGTCAGCCACTGACATGGAACATAGACTTGTAAAATACTATGAACTCTCGTGGCAGGACCTAAAATATGAACTGGGTGATTGCAAGGTGTAGCTCTGGGCAATCCCACGTACCGCTGCGTTAGTCCTTTAAATTACTTTGTGTTATCCCTGACCTGTTATTTTCATTTAAACATAAGCCAGAGACAGGATCAGAGCTCACCCCCCGCCTTTCTCTTTCGCTACAGGGAAAACAAAAATGCATGGCTTTAAAGCAAGGGAAATATTTCCAAGCAATCCCTTTAAAATACCAATGGGTGGCATTCAGCTTAGCTTTACTTAGAGTAAGCCCGTTGAAATGAATGGACCTGGGTTGCACATGCTCATTCAGTTCAAGCGGTATACTCTGAGTAAAGCTCAGTGGACTGAGACCCAGCAAGATGACATGTTCACACCATTACTATTAATGCAAATATTTAAAATAGTAAGCAATAGTAATGAGGTGAAGATGCCATTTTGCTGCATGGCAGTCACCTAGGCTTTATTCAGGATATGTAGGTACATGGTAAAATACATGCACTCTAGTAGTCTTTAAAAAAACAGATGGATGGAAAGAAGGAAGGAAGGAAGGAAGGAAGGAAGGAAGGAAGGAAGGAAGGAAGGAAGGAAGGAAGGTGGAGTTTCATATTATTTGTTGCATTTCTATCCCACCCTTTTCTCGAAGGCGTTCAAGGTAGTGTACAGGTCTCCCTGCTCCTCAGTCCCAACAACAACCCTGTGAGGCAGGTTAGGCTGAGTGGCAGTGACTGACTCAAGGTCACCCAGAGAAGAAGAAGAAGAAGAAGAAGAAGAAGAAGAAGAAGAAGAAGAAGAAGAAGAAGAAGAAGAAGAAGAAGAAGAAGAAGAGTTTGGATTTGATATCCCACTTTATCACTACCCGAAGGAGTCTCAAAGCGGCTAACATTGTGGGATTCATCACCTACCCACCCAGACCTTCCCAAAGCTGCAGGTCAGTGTGAGGACCTTGCTTGGTATATTTGCTCACTGTATTCGGGGCCAGGGAGGAATTTTTCCTGCAGACAAATTGGCCCTTCTACAGGTTTTCACCTACTTCATAGCAAAAGATCACAGCTTTTGCTGGAAAAGGTGCTGGGTTGAATCCTTAGCTGATCAGATACCCCATAAAAGAGGTCCAGCAAGGGGTGTCTCTGTCCAGGAGCCAGGAGCCAATGGGCCACAGCAGCCTTCCCAATGGCAGCCCAGGTGGATTGTAGGACCTGACACATGTCAGTGGGTGACCTCTAAGCTCAGGGCTGACCCCACCCTATTTATAAACCAGCAATTGGGCTGTTTGATACTGTATACATACCCAATGCCTTGCCCAAAAGCTACTTACACTGGCAATCAATAAATGTTGTGGCCTATTTCAACCCGTTGCACATGTCTTTGTCTTATTCCTATGGTTGGCCCCATAGAATGTGCCTGGCCATGCAAGCATGTCCATTAGCTTCAGTGACTCTCCTCTGAATAGGACTAGCACTGAATACCAACTTAAGGTTATACCTAATCAATGGGACTTACAGTGGTACCTCTACTTACAAATTTAATGCATTCCAAACACACATTCGTAAGTCGGAAAAATTTGTAAGTCAAATCCCATAGGAATGCATTGGGAGAAAAAATTCGTAAGTCGAAGCAACCCTATGTAAAAATTCATAAGTAGAAAAAAATCCTATCTAAACAGCATCCAAGATGGTGGATGGAGCTCCATTCGTAAGTAGAAACATTTGTAAGTCAAGTCATTTCCATGTAGGACTGGGGAAAACCTCTGTCTGAAAACCCTGGAGAGCTGCTGCCAGTCTGTGTAGGGAATGCTGAGCTAGGCAGACCAAGGTTTTAATTGTCATAATTCAGCTTCCTGTGTTCCAGGAAGTATTTTTAAAAAGTATTTTAAAAAAATTTAAAAGCTGCACTTGCTCATAGAATATATTCCAAATGATCCTCATATGAACAACTGTGTCTCAGCACTTGATCAAAACACCTTGTTTATACATGGCAATGACTTATAAATGTTGGTTCAGCATCATTCTCCTGGGAGATAATTTACCCAAACCGACAGTTGAAGTTTGTTGGGCATTAATAACCGTGGAGTTTATTTCCAGTGTGTTTCATCAGAAGCATTAGCTCCACATCATCCATATCCTAACCACTGACTATAAAAAATATTATAAGAAGCATTCGCAATCAGCACAAAGGAGATAGATGTTGGCTGCCTTTGAGCCCTTGTATTTTCATCAAAATAACTACCAGACATTGCAGTTCCTTCAAGAAAAAATGCATCTCATGATAACCAATATACAGAGACACACTGATAAACAAGATACATTCACAATTCTTTCATTACTGCATTCTTTGACAAGATAAACCACATTTTGCTGAATATTATAACAGAGTTACAACAAAGCTAAGCTGCTGCCCAAGAATACTAAAAGATTTGTACAGAAATGCACTTAGTTTCCAAATGGCTTATGGTCCTCCTTGTTTGACCAGCTATAGACTTTGTTATGAAGAGTTCCATAGTTTCATATCAGCTTCTCTGAAGAAATGATACACCTGTCCAGTTACTGCAAAGCAATCTACCAAGCGTTTTGTGATGTCTTGCCAAGGCTGTTTAGATTTTGGGGTGCTGGGTTCAAATCCACATGTCTCTGTGAAGCAAACTGGGAATCCTTGACCAACTTGCCATATTTGGCTGAATTACTTGTGAGTTGGATGGGATACAATTTGGGTCTCCTTTCATCACATGAGGCCAACCTGAATGTCTACCCCACCATCTGAAATTAGGTATGTGGTGACTGGAGAGAAGACCTTTGTCCAATGCTTAGAGATGTTGGGAGGAACATCTGGAGGACCACTGTCTTCCTGTCTCTGTTGTAGACTCGCCACCATGAAAGAAACATTTTTGGGTCCTCCACTGGCATCTGTTTCTCTCCGTACGACATCTCCTGAGAATAATCTTTACTGAGCTAACATGAGCTACAAGATGGATCCTGATCTAGAGTTTTGAAATCGCCTTGGCAGCTGTTCACCTGTTGAAGAGGTCTGTGACTTTCTCGGGGATTCTTCCCTCGATCCTGTCAAGATGGAAAGAAAGGAATTTGAAATATACAAAAAGTCATCTCTGCTTTTCCCCTCTGTGATAATCTCCCTTCACAAGGAGCTCATTTATGAAGCCTGACTTTACTGATGGGAAGAGACAGCTATAGCTTTGGCCTTAAGAATTTCTCTGCTTTGGTTGGAGTGGTGGACTCTTATTTGGGGTCAAGACCATGATTTTCTTAGTTCTGCTTTTGTTCAGCTTGGTCTCAGTGCTTTCCATTTCCTTTTTTTTTTTTAGTGTTCCTTCTGTGCCACGACTATGTTAGAACTTCACAAAAGCAAAAACAACACTGTGTGCATCATATCAAGTGGGAATGGATGAATTATTCAGCATCGCTTCCTCATTTTTCCAGTCTTCCATTCAGTTTCCCCTATTTCCACAATTTGCAACATTTTTAATTGCACACACACACACACGGTTGTCTCCAAAGATAGTCCTACTCTGAGTAGCCCCATTTCTGTTAGTGAACCTGGATAATTTAGGTTCCTTAATCCCAATGGATCTACTCTGACCAGGACTACCATTGGATAGAACCCCAGAATTGCTATATACATTTCTGTACACAATTTTACCTATTATATAAGCAACTTCCCTTTAGAAAATGGATTTTAATACATTTTTTTCACTAATAAATATACACACTTCTTGTGCACATTCCCCCAAAATTACACATTTCTTTATTTTGGTTGGAGGACTGTGTCTCAAGATTTCGAGAAGTGAAAATTTGCTTATTGGTTTGTGATGTGTGAATTAAGAACATCGGAAGAATCTGCTGGATCAGGTCAATGGCCCATCTAGTCCAGGATCCTGTTCTTACAGTGGACAACTAGATGTGCCAATGGAAAGCCCACAAGCAGGATAGACAGACGTTTTTTCAACTCTCTTTAATAATACTAGAACCTGAGGCCATCCAATGCAGCCAAATGTTTGAAGATTCAGTTCAGATGAAAGCGAATACTTCTTTACACAGTGCATAGTGGAATTCACTCCCCAACACACAAGGTGCAGTTATAGCCACCAGCTTGGATGGCTTTAACGGGAGATGGGACAAATTCATGGAGGAGTCACAATGGCCTTCTACCTCCACTGTTGGGAGGCAGTATGTTTCTGAATACCAGTAGCTGGGAATCACAGGCAGGAAGAGTGATGTTGGGATCAGGTCCTGCTTGTGCATTTCCTAGAGGCATCTAGTTTGGCCACTTTGAGAAGAGTATGGGCCATTAGTCTGACCCAGCAAGGCTCCTCTTACAATGCCCAAGAGGGTATCTGGTTTCCATCTGGTCTCCATCCCCATCGTTCTGCCCGGACACTGAGGTCCAGTACCGAGGGCCTTCTGGCGGTTCCCTCGTTGCAAGAAGCCAAGTTGCAGGGAACCAGGCAGAGGGCCTTCTCGGTGGTGGTGCCCGCCCTGTGGAACGCCCTCCCATCAGATGTCAAAAAGAAAAATAGCTGCCAGATTTTTAGAAGACATCTGAAGGCAGCCCTGTTTAGGGAGGCTTTTAATGTTTAATCAATTATTTTATTTCATTTTTCTGTTGGAAGCCACCCAGAGTGCCTGGGGAAACTATTAATAAATTATTATTATTATTATTATTATTATTATTATTATTATTATTATCAATATCCCCCATCTGGCCACTGGTTTGATAACAACATCACCTATGCCTGCTCTGTTTTACATTGCTCATTCTGCCTCAGTGGCTAGAGTTTACGTTATTGGCTGTCATATCTGTAGCAAGTATTGTGAAAATTAATTACTCAAGTAAAAAAAGAATATATTCCCCACCCTTCCTGCTGATACATATGTTGCACCATTTTGTGTTGTCCCTGCAACCCATAATTCAGGTTCTGTCCTGAAGAGGTTGGGAGCAGGAGTTTGCAGATGGGCGTCAATGTAAGGAAAATAACATTAGCCCACCTTGTTGTGGACAGACAGACAGATAACACGAGGAGCTCTGGAGACTCAAAAGTGCTATATAAATACCAGGTTGTTGTTGTTGTCATTACAGAAAAATAGGCAATGCCATATAAACATCTGCCAATATGCTCAGTTTGTACATTATAAGTGCCCTACGGAATTCAGCTCTTTATGTGGCATAGCATCTGGAGTGTCCAAGCACAGTCTTTGTAGAGAAGTCTTGTAATATCAAAATAAAATATTATTTATTTCAACGAGGCTTGCTTCTAGGTCAGTGTGTATAATATGGAAGCATGAAATGCACACAATTCTTGCCACACCTAGATCTGCACATACCTGTGCTTGTGCTATAAAATTACACTGTTTGATATTTGGACTCAGAGGGTTTTTAAAAAAAAACATTTTTTACACTATTATCAAGATGTGTAGACTACTGACTGATTCCCCCCATCCACCTCCCCCCCCCTAAAACCCAAGTACTGTAATATTAACACAATGTTCTTTCCCATCTTTTCCCCAGGTCTCCCCCAAGATCTACAGTTTTCTTTTCTGAAATAGTTGCCATTAAATATGCTGTATGTCAATGCAGCAGTGAGGTGGTTAATTTTGACTGAATATTATGCTATATAACCACTTGGCATTTAACTTGAAAAATGACTTTCTGCTTCACCTGTCAGCAGCCCAGTTCTCATCAAATAAGTGAGTGAGAAAAATTTTCAAATTTCAATTTCCTGATGCTATTAGACACTACTTCTCCCATACTTAAACAGTTTAGCGGCGCATGTACATGTTTTTGGTATTCATGCTGCGCATCACACTACATGCTATTACAATAGCTTTTTTGTTTAAAGGGTAAAGAGATGCGTGGATCTTTATCTTGGGGTTAGAAAAAATGTATTGCAGGAACATGGCCAATCAGGTTCCTGAATAACTTTGGAACATAGGACCATAACCCTGATGTAGTGCTAGGAATTTAAACGACTCTCAGTGCCTCTTGACTCCTGGAAAAGCAGCTGGAATGAAGTGTGCATGAGCCAGGCTTGTATTATATAAAGGGCTATTGATATCCTGTGCCATAGCAAACCAAGATTCAGAACCAAGGAAGCCCCAAACTAGCAAGTTCTGTGTTGTGAGGTGCAAATAGTAGTGGGGGGGGGTGTTGCTTCGGTTGCATTTGCAGGTTTTGTTTTGGCTCCATTAATGAAATGGAATTTTGGCCAAGCAATAATGTGAAGGTCAGGAAGGGTGATGTAACCCTGAGTATTCGTGCAAGGTGTTTCAAATATCCAGGCAGCAATGTGTCATGCTTTGACAATGAAGCCCTGAGTATGCCTTCTCAGCATTCAGTGGGACTTCCCTGGGCATTCAGTGGGACTTCTTATAATATTTATAAGAATGTTTTTTTTAAAAAACAAAACAAAACATCACCACAAAAACAAAACATCAAATTGTTCCTTCAGTAGCACCTTAAAGACCAACTAAGTTTTTATTTTGGTATGAGCTTTCGTGTGCATGCACACTTCTTCAGATACCATGCACACGAAAGCTCATACCAAAATAAAAACTTAGTTGGTCTTTAAGGTGCTACTGAAGGAATTTTTTTATTTTACTTCGATCCAGACCAACACGGCTACCTACCTGTAATCAAATTGTTATTTATTTAGAATTCCCGATGTATGGTGTTGTAGGGCTGATTATAATATTGCTGCATGACAAGAAGTCTAACTCCCAGGGCAAGGGAGCACAACAGTTTTAAAAAGAGCACATTGCATGGAGGGCACAGTTGGGAACAAGGCAACCAAAGGATACCATGCAGGACCCTGGATAGCTCCAAGCGAGCAACTTGCTCCGATGAAGCCTGAGAGTACTGTACACTGAAGCTTTGTAGCAGGGGTCAGCAACCTTTTTCAGCTGTGGGCCGGTCCACCGTCCCTTAGACCATGTAGTGGGCCGGACTATATTTTGAAAAAATAATAATGAATGAATTCCTATGCCCCACAATTAACCCAGAGATGCATTTTAAATGAAAGCACACATTCTACTCATGTAAAAACACCAGCGAGGCCCCACAAATAACCCAGAGATACATTTTAAATAAAAGGACACATTCTACTCATGTAAAAATATGCTGATTCCCAGACCATCCGCGGGCCGGATTGAGAAGGCGACTGGGCCGCATCCGGCCCCCGGGCCTCAGGTTGCCTACCCCTGATTTGTAGCTTTGTAAGCTCCCCCTCTCAGACCACCACTCTCAGGCTCAACCCCCTAGTGACTAAGTCTCAATTCTTAAAGGGCCAACTCTCTGGCCTGAAGATGGTTGCTCCTCCATTCCCTTGTGTCCAGCCTATGCCATTGGCTATTGCCTATGCCAGGCATCCCCAAACTGCGGCCTTCCAGATGTTTTGGCCTACAACTCCCATGATCCCTAGCTAAGAGGACCAGTGGTCAGGGATGATGGGAATTGTAGTCCAAAACATCTGGAGGGCCGAAGTTTGGGGATGCATGGCCTATGCCATTGGCCTGAAGATGTCCTGAAAAAGCATTTGGTTCCTCAGGGGAAGGGGAAGGGGAAGGGTCCAGGCTCTGGTCCTGTATATCTAAGGGGGGCTCACGGTCCTCACCCTCAGGTCATGACACCTGGGAACCTGCTGAAAAATTGCCAACAGTACTTCTGGCCCATAATCTGGTCTGCAAAGCATGCCTGCTACCTCAAGTTCCACCATGAGAGGGTAGTTGCCCTCGTATAGTGGTGGAGAACATGCTTTGCGCATACATAAGCTTCAGGGTTCAATCTCTGGCATCTCCAGTTGTTAGAAGGACCAGGTTCTGCAAAAGGCATGGTATAAATGAACTGAGTAAATAAAAGAAACAGGGAGATGGTCCACAGGAAATCCTAGAATTGCAGAGTTGTAAGGAACCCTGATGGTCATCTGGTCCAACCCCCCGTGATGCAAGAATCTCAACTAAAGCATCCATTACAGATGGCCACCCAACTCTGCTTGAAAGCCTCCTATGAATCGTGCAGATGTCCATATCCTCTCAAATGCAATTCCCAGATCTAATGATTCTTCTTTGTTTGCAAAAAAGAAAGACAGTTCAGATTCTGAGAAGTTAATCTGAATATATATCGGTCTGTGTTTCAAACTATACTAGGTGTGTGAACCCTTTGGCCCTCGAGATGTTGCTGAACTGCAGCACCTATCATACCTGGCCATTGGCCATGCTTTCTGGGGCTGATGGGAATTGTAGTTCAGTCACTTCTGTACGTGTCAAGGTTCCCTGTGTCTACTTGAGTCTATGTACCAATTTCTGAGCATGCAGAGTGATGGGAGGGAAATTAACAACCGTGATTTAATTTTAGTTGGAAGTAGAGATACTCAGTATGAAGCCATTTCAACTTTCCATTCATTTCAGTGGAAGAGCCAAGCGAATGCTTAAATCTCGCTCACTGAAATAATAAAAAAGAGCATAAAAATTGTTTAACTTTGGCTGGATCGTGCCCTCAATGTTTTATGTAACATTTTACTTAAATTTATTTATTGTTATGGCCCAAACAAGGAGCCAGGGCTCATTATCTAGATAGCTTTTTGATTATAAATGTATTTATGTCCCCTTACCTGAGCGAAAAGATGCCGATTATTCTTATTTATTTAGAATTCCTGATTTATGGTGTTGTAGGGTTGATTACAATATTGCTGCATGACAAGAAATCTAACTCCCAGGGCAAGGGCAAGTCAGAGAAGCAACCTGGACTAATTAGATTATCTTTTATTTTTTACTTCATTTCTTTTTGTATTGATAAGCGTTTGAACACTTTTTTTCCTTCTCAGCAGGGGGAAAAACAGACCCGGTGCACAATATTTCTTCTCCCCCCCTCTCCACACCCCAGACATTAGCTTTTATTACACTCTATATTGTGCTCAAATCCTGGATTTTATAGTTGTAAACATCAAGCATCATTTGAAATAAGAGCTTATGGTAAATCTCCACTGCTTTCAGCAGTTATTATTTATTCATTTATTTGTGTACTGATCATGGTGCATTCCAATCCAATACGTACCTACAAATTTAAAAGCACATCTGTCCCAAGAAAGGAGTCCTAGAATCCTAGAATTTGTAGAGTCGGAAGGGCCTCCCAAAGGCCATCTTGTTCAACCCCCTGCAATTCAGAAATCACAACTAGAAAAATCCTAACAGATAGCCATTATGGCCTCTAACTGATGGAAAAGCTGAAAAGTATTGCTCGGAATAATGCATCATGGGGGTCTTTTTTAAAAAAAAGGCCCACAGGCATGTTTGGGTTTGTGAGTGTGTTCCATGGGTTCAACCCGCTCTGGTCTCTTCTCATCAGCCATCCTGGCTAGCAGCCATTCATGAATGTGTCTAATCCTCTTTCAAAGTTGGTGGCTGCCACTGCCTCTTGTGGGAAGGAGTTCCATGGTTTAACGATGCACTGCATGAAGAAAGACATCCTTTTGCCTAAGTTGAACTGGAATAGAGGCATTATGGAGTTTTGGGCTGCTCATGGCAAAACAATAATGGGATGGAATGAACCCACTGAACCCACTGAACCCAAGACTACTTTCATATGTGTGACAGTCTACATAAAGGGGGTAACTAACCTGCGGGTTAGCTACCCAATGGTGCTCAACTCCCATCAAAAAGTCCACCGCTTGCTCTGATCTCTGTCTAATGCTGAGCCATCCATTTGCCTTTGTGCTGTGCCAAGTGTTCTGAAACCCACACTTGCAATGCTATGGTCACCACAGCTTGTATGCAACTCCCGAGAAATTAACTTGGTGCAGAACAAATACTTTTTTTAACCTGGCTCCATTGTCATTCAGCTCCACTATAGCCCATATGTTTGGTTTAATTACCTCGGGGGTAGATGTAGATATTAGAATTTCCCTGCCACCACTTCCTTTCCATATTGGATTTTTTGAAGAAGAGTTTTATAATCGAGCAAATAGCAGTTTAGATGAATTTTTTTTTCCTGGGAATTATTCGGCAAATGGCGCCTTTTGCAAGATAACCGTTAGGAAATTGCCTCCCTGCTGCTTGACTAATGTAGCCGTCCTACATTTTATATTTACTGTGAACCCAATTTGTTTTTTAAGAAATTAACAAAACAAATACTTAAGTACTGTGCTGCACATTCCATAAACTTTTTCAAAATTCATTTTCGTGGGGAAGCAGGAGCTGGGAGGGAGGGACACAAGACATTAGAGCCCATATGAAAGAGCTTATGAAAACCATTCTAATGAGTCTGAATTCCTACCAAAAGACTTATTTGTATTAATACAGATATGGTGCAGCATCTCACTATTTACCTTAGGACTGGAGAACCTCGGCCTGGGGGCTGAATGTGGCCCTCCAGACTGTTTCATTTGGCCCTTGAGACTCTCCCCAGGTCACATTCTTCATCAGCCCTGCTCAGCAGGACTCTTGCCTGGCTAGAATGTGCCACTGAATTGTGATAATGCCTCTTGCTTGCCTATGGAAAGGATTGTAGCTCAGTGATAGAGCATCTGCCCTGCAGGCAGAAGGCCTCGGGTTCAATCCTCAGCATCTCCAGGTAGAGATGGGACCTTCTGACTGTTATCTCTTGCGTGCAGGAATGCTCTGCCACTGGGCCACAGCCATTCCTTAAAGATGGCTTACAACAGGTTGAAATCACACACATGTGTAACACAAACCCAGCCAGCCCAGAAGCCCTTAATTCCTTGGCTGATCATTGGAGACCAGAAGATGCTTCCCTTTAGCTGTGTAGTCCCAGGGCAACAGGGAACTAGAGGGAAGCTCAAAGGCAGGACCCAAGCAAAATAGCCCTTTCCCCTCTGGCGGTTTCCATAAGAACCTAAAGAACCTAAGAAGACTCCTGCTGGATTAGGCCAGTGGCCGATCAAGTCTACCATCTTGTTCTCACAGTGCCTAACCAGATGCCCATTATGATAGTAAAAATAAATAAATAAATAAAATCCTAACCTTCTTCCACAAACATTTTGTAAAGCGGTGATAAGTACTGGCCCAGCTTCAGCCCCTAGCACATAAGAGCCCGCTGGATCAGGCCAATGGCCCATTTAGTCCAGCATCCTGTTCTCTCAGTGGCCAACCAGACACCTATGTGAAACCCACAAGTGGGATCTGAGCACAAAAACACTCTTCCCTCCTGGAGTTCCCCAAACTGGTATTCAGAAACATCACTGCCTCCACTGTTAAAACATTAACTAGTACGTTTCCGAGCATAATTCAAAGTGTTGGTGCTGACCTTTAAAGCCCTAAATGGCCTCGGTCCAGTATACCTGAAGGAGCATCTCTACCTCCATCATTCTTCCACTGAAGTCCAGTGCCAAGGGCCTTCTAGCAGTTCCCTCGTTGCGAGAAGCCAAGTTGCAGGGAACCAGGCAGAGGGCCTTCTCGGTGGTGGCGCCTGCCCTGTGGAACGCCCTCCCATCAGAAAAACAACTACCAGACTTTTAGAAGACATCTGAAGGCAGCCCTGTTTAGGGAAGCTTTTAATGTTTGACGGACTATTGTATTTTAATATTTTGTTGGAAGCCGCCCAGAGTGGCTGGGGAAACCCAGCCAGATGGGCGGGGTATAAATATTATTATTATTATTATTATTATTATTATTATTATTATTATTATTAATCCGTGCCTGCCTGGATGTGCTCATCATTGAGCTTAGGACCTTCTGCATGCAAGCCACATGCTTTACCGCTCTGCTCCAGCCTCCCCCCATCTGTTCTGAAGTCCCAGGGCTACTTTACAAACCCTGTAGGCTTAGGCACTGCTTGCACAACCTGCTTTTGTACTACCAGAACCTCTACATGTCCCATTCGTACATGTGCAGGCTTATTCAGAGGCAGTCATGAGCTTGCCTACGTAGAGGCGGGCTGCAGGAAGTGGGTCTCTCTCTCTCCCTCCCTCTCCCTCCAACCGCCCCCTCTCACACCCCCTGGCCTATGCATAGCCCTATTCTTTAGTCTGAATGCAAAAGGAAAAGTTAGTTGTAAGAAAAGAGCCAGATGGGAAAAGTAGAAGCTATTGCTATGTTGCAACTTTATGCAAATATGAATCATATAAAAGAAACTTTTGTGCAAATGGAGCAGGTCGCAGCTCAGAGTAGAGTGGGGGCTGTTGTGTGTGGGGGTCTGCTCCTACTGAAAATGTGGAGTCCTTAGTAGTTTGCTGCTTAAAAGTTAGCAGAGCTGTTACTTTCCGCCAAAGTCTGCTTTCAGCCAAAAAATGATTAGATTTAAAAGCTACGTTTTGTGTCAGTCACTAACAGCGGGAAGCTTTCTCTTATTATAAGATTTAAATTAACAGATTTTATTTACCACAATAGTTATCTCGAGACATATCACACTTCTGGCTAAAAGAGTTTTAAATTAGCAGCTTTTATTTATCACAATAGTATGCTCCTGGGCTACTACACTTCTCCTGAACGCTACTTACTTCGTTGCTCAGGCCATCATGACACACACACACAAGAAGAAGAAGAAAAAACCCAACCCAGATGGTGACAACTGACTCAAAAACTGAATCTCAAAAGTTCCAACAATGGAACGGCTCTTTGAAAACCTAGATTGTCAAATGTGGGCATTGAGAAAGTTGTCTTTGGAACTGAGGCAGATTCAGCAGGCTGTTGAGTCAAACAGTTAATTGGATGACAATAAACATGGACGGGATAAGTAAGAGAGAGAGAGGGGGGGGACTTGTGGAAATTGATGGCTTTAAGGGACCGATTCAAAATGTGCAGGTAGAGGCTCCCCAGTCTGGGAGACTATTGGTCTGAAAACAGCAGTGTGCCAAAAACATGTCCAATGTTATTTATTTTTATTTATTGCATTTATATCCCACCTTTTCCCCCCAAGGAGCATACATGGTTCCTCCGGCCCCTTTAATCCTCACAAGAACCAATTAGGTCAGGCTGAGAGGCTGTGTTTGGCCCTGTGAGATTCATGTCTGAATGAACAGATTTGAAACATGGTCTCTCCAAGTTGCTAGTCCGACACTCTAACCACTGCACCACACTGGCACAGCAAAAGGAATCTAAACCCTTCCTATAGCCTTGCCTTCTCCCAGACACATAGTTTTCCATGAGAAAGGAGATCATAATCTGAGTATCCCCCCCCCCGAAAAATAAATTCTGTCCCTTAGTCCCATCACATTAGCCTCTTCTGCCTTTCTGCTTGAATCGCCTCTAAGAAGAAGTAGGCTAGACATTCCATAGGGATAATTAAGGGCTATCCCCTAAGAATATCTATTTCCTTAATAGTGAAAATTCACAAAAAACCACATGTTATTCCTTACATTTTCATGAAAATATGCACTTTAATGGCTGATCCAAATGGGCAGCCGTAAGCACAGTAAAAAACCTCTCCCCTGATGCATATTCTGGGAAAACTTCAACTGGTGAGATAATTTCAATAAGACACCTACCCTTTTCCCAGGAACAGTCCCCGTTTCCCAGGGACAGTCCCCAGATTTACAAATCAGCCCCCTGACAAAATCCATCTACCATATATACTCGAGTATAAGCCGACCCAAATATAAGCCGAGGCACCTATTTTTACCTAAAAAAAAAAAAAAAGATGGGAAAACTTATTGACTTGAGTATAAGCCGAGGGTGGGAAATGCAGCAGCTACTGGTAAATTTCGAAAATAAAAATATGCCTTTCCCATCTGTCGGCGGCGGGATGGGGGGGGGGGAGAAGCGGCGAGGAAGGATCCCTTCCTCGCCGCTTCTCCCTCCCTGCCGCCTCACACAGCGCAGGCATAGGATGGGGGTTTGGAGAATCACAGCGCAGCACTTCTCCGAACCCCCGGTGCTGTGCCTTTCTCCACCACCGCCTGCCTCACTCAAATATAAGCTGAGGGCGGCTTTTTCAGCACATTTTTGGTGCTGAAAAAGTAGGCTTAAACTCGAGTATATATGGTATTTAGTAGGAAGTTGAAAAGTGTCCCTGGATTCATTGAAAAAAATCTGGTAACCTTACCCTACCCATGTGCGTACAAGAGGTGATCTGCTTCTGGGAGAGATGGCCTATGTGCCCTACGGATGGTTCCGATTCACTCTAAAGCTCTACAAGGGCCGCTGTGTCCAGAGACAGATTTTGAGACCTCCACAATCCTGCCTATATTTTAATGATTGTCAGTTATTATTTTACAGATGGTTTATAGATAGATGATAGATAGATAGATAGATAGATAGATAGATAGATAGATAGATAGATGATAGATAGATAGATAGATAGATAGATAGATAGATAGATGATAGACAGACAGTAATGAAAGCATCAAACAGCACTACAGTCAGTTCTGGTTACTGGTAGGATGCAGTTAGTCAATAAAACTATACATTTATTGCAGGGACCAACAAAACAGACATTTTAATTTCTTATAGCAAAGCATTTCAGCTTCTGCCTTCATCAGTTGCTCTGATAAAAATGATACACTGTGTGTGTGTGTGTGTGTACGTACGTACGTACACACACACACACACACACACACAACCATCTGACTGCAAGAGGGAGCAAGTCATCCTAGAAAGTGCTTCCTTTTTTGGTCGCTTAGTTCACATGGAACAAAAACCACATTGTACCAATCAGATATTTAATGAGCCTGTAACTCCATTTCCACCTTATCCCAAAGGTACGGCAAATAGTGCTGCTTTTTTAAAATATCAAGAAAACATCATTTGCTCTAAAATGCCCCTAAAAGAGGTCTAAATTGCCAATAAAGGCTAGGTAATTGTATCAGCATGGATCAGAAAGCATTTCTCAGAACTGATGAAACAGTTTGCAGTATTACACAACCCGGATAAGGCTGCCTGTGGATTATTCTGGAAGCAGTAGAAACTGGTCTTGATTTCATTTGCTCGCTCTGCATTTGAAGTCACCAGAAATATTTTGTTGTTGCTGCCTCATAGAAGTTTCTTCTTTGTGGGGATGGGTGCATCCATCAGTTTTGGGTTCTCTCCGTTTCTCATAGTTCCAATCTTAAATTGAGTTCTCTATAATCCTACATCAGTTTGAATTATTATTTTTTTAATAATAATAAAAATACCTTGGAAGATCATCAGCATTTTAGTCCACATTTTTTTCCAAATATGCACATTTCTGTATGCTTCCTTTCCCAATATACACGTTTCTGCAAAGTAGCTTTCCTTAATACAATGCATTGTTGCATATTATTCTCTCTCTCTCTCTCTCTCTCTCTCTCTCTCTCTCTCTCTCTCTCTCTCACACACACACACACACACACACACACACACTCACACACACACACATACACACATGAATTTTTATGAACACTTCAGTTGAATGTCACCTGACTGCATTGCAAAATTTGCAGAAGTGAAATCTTCAGTTTGGAAATTAGGTAGGCTTTTCTTTAAACGTAAAATGAATCAATTTCATCCCTCTTACCTAGTTCTGTGTGCTCCTAAAAATGCCATTTTTGTGTGTGGAGGGATTTATCTTGTCTGTGCTTACTTTATTTACATTAGTTAAAAAGTATTTTAAAACCACTTTTCAGGACAATCCCAACCAGAGTGGCTTACAATGCATTAAAAAAAAACACCCTTCACATTTAAGGTATTTATACCCTGCCCTTTCAGGATAACTCATTGCAGGTTGCCTTTCCTGAATTTAAATCTCTCTCTTCTCTCTCTCTCTCTCTCTCTCTCTCTCTCTCTCTCTATATATATATATATATATATATATATATATATATATCATTCAGTCTGACCTGCTGTACACTTCTTGGACAAATGTTCTAATCAGTGTTAAGTTTATCTACCAGCTTCTGTGCATCTCAGATGTGCCAATGCCGTCCTTGGCAAAACGTAATAATAATTTAAAAATCCACATATTTACATAATATTTAAATCCAAATGTCTGTGCAAATCACAATGAACGAATGAATAAATAAATAAATGGATGTGGAAATGTGCCAAGGCAGATTTATGGATTAACATATGGAACAGTGTACAATGCAGTGAAATAGGAGGAAATCCAACAGTGCCCATCCAACTGCAGAACACAATTGGCAGAATGGGGATCTCCCCTCTCCTTACAGTTTCCTGTACAGCAGCGGCTGGTGAGGCAGCATGAGTGGGGCACCACTGCCCTCCCAGCCCTTAACACAGTGGGTCACTAGTTCTTACAGAGAGCGCAATGTTATAGCAGGCCAATGGGATCCTAATGAAACCTCCTGCCAGCAAAGCTATTTCTCCATAGAAGTACCTGGGGATAACTCTGACAATGATCTGGTTCAACTGACTCCACCTCCATTACCAAGGATGCAGAGCAAGCCCAGCACGACCCAGTGTTTGCCATCCCAGCAATGGTGTCAACAGGTGTCAGGAATGAGCCAGCTCCAAGCAAAGGTTTGCAGCCAACTGCAGAAAGCAGCCAGGAACAGAGAGGCTTAGATGTTAGTCAGGCAGGGGAGTGATTGCACTTACTGTACACACAATCAAAACAAAGCTTGCCATCTAAACAAACAAACAAAAAAGCCCACATGACACACAAGGGAAATGGGACAGGGAGGGAAAAGGAAAATCAAAACTCAGGCACCAATTTCTAAACAGCTGTTCCTCTAATGTTCAGCTGGCATACATTGGGGCAGGAGATCTATGGGTATAGGGCGGTATATAAATACAATAAATGAAAAAAATCAATTTAAAGTGTCTGATGGAACTGGCATCCACCAAAGCTGATGGAATGAGCTCTGCTGTCCATCTCTCCCACTGAGGCAACCTGAGGGAATGAATGGCTGCCCTCAGATGAACATTGCCTCTGATGAAGCTGGCCTGTCATAGCAGAGTCAATGGAGTAAGCGCTGCTTCCCAGCTCTCACACCGCTGGTTGAAATGTAGCCTATTGTGAGATAGTTGCCTCCATTTCTCCACCCAATTTTGCCTCTGGTCCTGCTCACCACTACAATTTGGCCCTCGGAAGGTGCCTACAAAGAGCTGCTGCATTTGGACTGAAAGATTCCCCATGCCTATTGCAAACTATCACGAAATCACAGAAAGTTGTACATCGATGGCTACGCTGCTGTAAGTGTTCTACCACTGTGATTCTACAAACATTTGACGACCAAACACATATACGGCATAAATATTTAAGAAAAAGTAAATTCCATTAAGCCACCATGTGATAGATGCAGAAGTAGGTACTTATCTTTGAAATATTAAACTCTAGACATTTATACCCATACAAAAAAAAGAGTTTCCTTCCATTTGATGAGAATTATGTGCCTCACACTAATAAAATATTAAACACCAATTTAAAAGATAAGTATCTTTTCCACTTTTTTTTTTAAAAAAATAAGAATAAAATACTTGATGGTGTACATGAGCGCTAATGTGCATTAGAATTTCCATACAATACGGTATTTACAAACTTTTTACGAAAAGTTCTCTGAATGCATTTGTTAGTTGCTGGCTCTGTGAGTGCTTATTATTCCTCATAATGACTTCTTGTGTTTTCAATAATGCAAGATGGAAGGTGTATAAACAGGCTTTATTTCTGTAGCTCCTTCTTCTTTTGATACAGGCTGGTGCTGCCAGTTAATTAAGCATAGATCGCCACTAAAACGGCATTATCACTTTCTGTCCCTATTATATAAATTAATGTCAAGCCGATGCAATGTTTCATGGATAAAATATTAGATAAAGACGTTAAAGAAATTCTACCCTGCATTTTTCTGTAGTTTGACAATGCATTATCTTCAGCTTAAAGCATCCTTTCCTAACCTTCCACAAACATTTTGTAATATAAGTACTGGCCTAGATTCAGCCCCTGACACATAAGAACATAAGAGCCTGCTGGATCAGGCCAATGGCCCATCTAGTTCAGCATCCTGTTCTCACAGTGGCCAAACAGATGCCTCTTCTGAGAGGCCATCAAGCAGGACCTGAGTACAACAGCAACTCTCTTAAAAACCACCTCTTGGATCAGACCAACAGCCCTTCCAGTTTTTTTGGGTGGTTTCCTATTATGTGAAACTTGCAAGCAGGATTTGATCACAAGAGCAGCCTCCCCTCCTGTGATTTCTAGCAACTGGTATTCAGATGCATTGCTGCTTGTAGCCATCAATAGTCCTCTCCACCTTTGGGCAAATTCCAGGTCTCCAACAGTCTCCACTAGGACTCTTCTCAAAGATAATTTTCTCGTATTTTTTTCCAAGTTCCCTTTGAACTGTGGTAGAATTCCTGACTCCCCCTTCTGTCAACGTAAGCCTTCACATCAGCTGAGTGACACTACTGGATACAACTCATTCTTGTTAACTATTATTTTAATAATTTTGAAAGAAGCAGTGGGGTTGTCCCCTACTCCTTCCAGTCCTCATTTCTTAGCATACAGACTACACCAACAGGAACTAATGGTAAAGGACTCAGGCTCCAAATACATTAGTGGTTCCTCTGCCCCTCAAAAGAAGCTGTGGATTTGCCACCTGACAGAAATGTGACCGCCCCCTGGTTGCTATTCCAGAGCATTGGCAGTTGTGTAAGCCCTGAGGCTGGGTAGGGGACTGATGTAGAGAGAATGCTACAAAGGGAGTTTGGGGTCACTTGATATTTTGCCTGAGATGTGAGGTTATAACATTTTAGAATAGGTGAGTAAGAGGATAGAAATGTATAAAATTGTGCATGTTGTGGTGAAATGGGATGGGGAAAAGGTCTCTCTCTCTCTCTCTCTCTCTCTCTCAAAATATTAGAACTTGTGGGCATGCAATGAAGCTGAATGTTGAAAGATCTAAAAGAAAGTACTTTTTAACACAGCACATACATAAACTAAGGAACTCGCTCTTGCAGTAGGCAGTGGTGGCTGCCAACTTGGACGGCTTTAAAAGAGGGTTGAACAAATTCATGGAGGAAAAAGCTACCAATGGCTAATAGCCATGGAATCATAGAATTATAGAACTGGAAGGGATCCTGATTCAGGAATTCAGGAATATGAAATTCAGGAATATGCAGCTGCCCCATATGGGGATCAGCCTGCGGACTTGGGTGTTATCAGCATCAACAACGGAGCTATCCAGGTGCTGGATGATACGGTAGCTATGTTTTATTTCCAGTAGGAAATATGCCTCTGAATGCCAGTTGCTGAGAATGACAAAAATGAAGAGCGCTGCTGCCATCAAGTCCTGCTTTTAGACTTACCATGGGCATCTTGTTGGCCAATGTAAGAAGAGGATGCTGGACTAGATGGGCCATTGGTCAGATCCAGCAGGCTCTTCTTACTTTCTTCACCTTGGAGATGGTCCCTTATCAGCATTAAGTGCTAGGGAGCCAGTCACTGCAATCGGCCAAGTCAAGTCGTAACATTTCCCCTGGGATTTTATCACTCCAGGCTGCTGGGTGGTGTGACTGCTGGGGGAGTGTGATCACATGTTTTGGCTCTAATTCAAACAGATTCTGTATCTAGGGTTTCCAGGGATAGACATCCTAGGGGTTACTTGCTGTAAGGTGAAGTTCAGTTTATTACCGTATTACAGCATTTATTCCAAAGACCCTTTGCTGTCAGCAATACTTTCTTTCCTTATAGAATGCAGATAAGAGGCATTTCAATCAGATCACATAGTGCTATCTCCTTCCAAAACGATTCAGTTCCTGCTTTCCTTTCCTAGCTTGCTTGCTTTAAGCCAGCTCAAAAGTGAGCATTTCTATAGAAGCCTGTACATCCAGCTCTTACAAACTATTATAGGAAAGGGAGAAGAGAAAAGAACAAATGTTTCATTGTATCAGTCGTCACTGGGTGCTTTATATGGCCATCGACCATCGAAACATTTTCTCTGAGGTTCCTTATCCCAGGATCCAACGGGGTAGTGGAAGGATTTTCTCTTGCACCAATTGGACTTCATCCCCCCCCCCAATCTGTTCTGGTGTTTTCTCCAACCCTGTAGAGCAGTTTTCTCTTTTTTGGGGGGTGGGGGCAAGGAGGACAGAGGGACACTGCCCCACCAGCCTTTGTCTGCCCTCAATCAGTTCCCAGCTGTCTGACCTCTTAGTTACAGCCACTCCAGAGGTGCCCCTGGCTGTTGAGGTTGAAAGTCTGCAAAAATCCATGATCAGAGAGGCCAGCTTCACATATGCAAGGGTAAATCCTGACCACAACACTGGCAAGGACTGGCTATGTGGGAGCCTAACACTGACTGAAGAACAACTCCAGACATGGTGCAAGGGGGACTCTGCACATATAGTAAAAATGAATAGAGTGAAGTTGCATTTCAAGGACGATGGTCGGATGAAGAGATGGTGAGGTGCTGGGGTGGTGGAAGGTGACAGAAAGTGGTTGACTAGAGAATGGACCAGCCAAGATGACATATATTTCATATGTAGGGTGTGTACTAATGGAAATGCTGTCACAGACTCTTTTTGGACTCCGTCCGGTAATGCAATACTGAATTAAAGTCTGACTAATTGGGAATTTGCTCTGAGCCTTTGCAATTGAACCCCCACAAGGAGTTTTCTCTCGCACTGTCAGCCTCCTTTGTGCTGCCTTTATGAAACTGTTTCATAAGAGGGTGAGGGACGGAGACTGAGAATTAGTTGGTCATTGGCTCTGCCTCTGCCTCCTGTTGGTCTTTCTGTCTTCTGCCCTACCAGTCCCAATGACTTTATGTTCCCCTCATCATAAATTGCTGAAATTATGGGATTAGGCTCCCCACAAAGTTGCTACTGATATACCATAAATCTCTTACGTTGTCATTTCTGTCACCAAAAGGAAAGTATGATTCTTGGAAACTATCAAGAGAGTCCCTTCTTTCCCTTGTTGCAGCAGGAATAAAACGAAACTGCTTTATTCCATATTTTACCCCAAGTTAGTCTGTAATGCTGGTATTTCAGTGCTAGGGGGTTGGGTTTTTTTAGTGGTGAGCATGAGAGAAATTGATGAGAAAAGGAAGAATCTTTGTGAATGCCTTTAGATATAGTTTTGATTTATAATACTTTTTCTCCCCACCCTGGTCTTACTACATCTCCCAGGCAATCCTCTTGGTACAGTGTTTTCCCTTTTATATTGAGAGCTGATTTGAGGAAATAAAATTCAATTTGATGCACACATCAAAATCTAATCAGGGCACGGGAGACACAAGTTTGGTTACTGATTGCCCGCAATATCACATCTTATTTTGGTGGCCTTGCATTTCTGACTTTTAAGAGGTCTCCGGTAAGCTAAGAGGAAGTCCAAAGCTTTGAGAAGACTGTCAAAATGGTGCAACAAATTAAGAAAATGTTCATATGCTGCAGAATTACGTTAACTAGTGCTGAGCCAAAGTGTTTGCTAGGGATTGGGAAGAGGTGTGTGTGAGTGTGCTTGTGTGTGTGAATTCTCTGGTACGTGTTTATTTCACTGCGTAAATAGTCAGGTCTCGATATTCATGATGGAAAATCAAATTATTCAACTCATCCCCTCCTGCTTTCAATCTGTGATTCAGCCTATCAAGTCCCCCCACCTTCTCTCCAACAGACATCATTACTGCCTCTCATTTTCCTCCTTTGAAGGCATTTTAGATGGCTCAATTTCTCTAATCGCAAAGCATTCCTTCTGTCTTTTGGAAGGGAATTTGTAATTGTTGAGTTATTCTTGGCCATCCTTCATTTGGAATTTATGTTGTAATTTCAGCAAAGCCAGACCTTGTACTGCCGTTTTCATCTCCTCCTCTCCTTCCTCCCCCCCCCTTCCCTCTCCTTCTCCTCCTCACCACCAAGGCTGCTTCTATTTCTTGACATCCTGGAAGCTTTCCAATTACTCCTTCTGCTCTCTTTGGATGTGAATTGTAAAGAGATCATCGGCGAGTCGCAGTTCAACATTGTTAAGCTTATCAATATAAATATAATGTTAAACCCTTTTTAGATAATTGGGGCTATGTGTGAAAATGCGACCAATTTGCGCATAAATTGATGTGGTGCTTTCCTCTCTTCTCCTTCTCCAGACAGCAGCTAGAGACCCTGTGTGGGTTTTTCAGGCTGTTCTATCTCAGGAATTGTTCAGCACCTTTTAACTATTGATTAGGATGTTACGTTACACCACGGTACCTGTCTTAACGTGATGCTAGTCAGCTATGCAAACAAAAATTCATTAAAGCAAACCTGCTTGTCATTTGGGGTCTTTGTTAAGCCCGTGAAAGATTTGTACTTTGTGCAGAAAGGGAGAGGGAGGGGAAGAAAGATAGCAGCATTGGAAAGGATGTTCTTCACCTGTGCATCTACAAAAGGAGATAGGCATGGAATACTTGCATCTCTCGCTAAGAACATTAAAAGAGTTTGGCTGCTGGATCAGGCCAAAGGGGGCCTATCTATCTAAGGGGGCCAAGACCAATGAACTGGTGGTGGACTACAGGAAGAAAAAGGCAGACGTTCAGCCCTTGTATATTGGCGGGGACCGGGTGGAGAGGGTGGCTGTATATAAGTTATTGGGTGTTACCATTGAGCAGGGTATGACCTGGAGTGCAAATACCACTGCTCTGGTAAAGAAGGCCCAGCAGAGAATATATTTCCTCAGGCTTTTAAAAAAGAACAAGCTGAGTGAGAGACTGCTGGTGTCCTTCTACCGAGGCTCCATAGAGAGCATTTCTCACATACTGTATCTGTGCTTGGTTTTCCAGCTGCACAGTCATGGATAGGAAAGTGCTCCAGAAGGTCATAACCACAGCCCAAAAGATCATCGGTCATCCTCTCCCATCTCTGGAAGAGCTATACAATTCCCATTGCCTTAAAAAAAGCAGATAATATTTTACAAGATTCATCTCATCCTGGATATAGTCTTTTTGCACCGTTGCCTTCGGGCAAGAGATACAGAACAATTAAATCAAGAACGACTAGATTAAAAAACAGTTTCTGTCCAAGAGCTATAACTATCTTAAATGCTGTAACTAAATGATATGATCTTGGGGAGTTGTGATGGGTGTCTATGTATGTGTGTGTGTGTGTAATTGTGTTTTTGTTTTGTTTTTTTATGGGGTGGCATTCAATTTCATTGTACTATGTACAATGACAATAAAGTATCTATCTATCTATCTATCTATCTATCAATCATCTATCGATCGATCGATCGATCGATCGACCTATCTATCTAGTCCAGCATCCGGAATACACAACAGCCAACCAGATGCCCCAATGGGAAGCCTGCAATCAGGACCTGAGCAGATCATTCCCCTCCACCAGTGTTTCCCAGCAGCCAGTATTCAAAGGATGGCTTTCAAATAGGATTGCTGACAAACTCATGGAGTACAATGGTATCAATGGCTACTAACTCTGGTAGCTATGTTCTACCTCCATTGTCAGAGGTGAAATCACCTGAATACCAGTTGCTGGAAACTGCAGGATGGGAGAGTACTGTGGTGTTCAGGTCCTTCTTGCATGCTTCCAACACAGGCATCTGATTGGTCACTGTGAGAATAGGATGCTGGACTAGATGGGCCATTGGCCTGATCCAGCAGGTTTGCCTTATGTTCTTGGAGGCGTACTCTTCTCAACAGTGGAGGTAGAGGCTTGCCATTGTAATAGCCTTGCATTCCATGAATTTGTCTGCCTTTATTTGCTCCCCTCTCACAAATAACCTCCATTTCCAGAGCCTGCTGCCCCCAGTCGAAGGGTTGAGCCCTGAAATTCCAGGATCAAGGATTCTCCTGACCTAGCAACCCTAGCTGCAACTCAATGGTAGAGCACCCATTTTGCATGCATAAAGCCCTAGTTTCAATTTCTGGCTGGGAATGTCCCTGTCTGAAACCATGGTTGCCAGTCAGTTATACTACACCAAATAGACCAATGGTCTGACTCAGTCTGAGGCAGCTTCCTATGTCTCTAAGGGTGAAACTGGGGTGGGGTGGGGAGGACAAGTGCTTAACAGGACATTGATTGCTGTATTTCTTGCAAAGTTAAGGAAGCTCAAGTGGATCTGAGATAAGTAGATGGGAGATTGAGCACCGCATCCTTCTTCCTGTTCTTCAAAAACTGCTGTGGAAATTTAATGGCAAAACCCTGACTTCTGTCTCTTATCTGAACGACAACACTTTGAGCTCCATGGTGCCTGAGAGATAACAGCATATAAGATAATTTGTTCAGGGCTCTTCCCAGGACAAGGTGATATCTATCTACCACATCCCTAATGATGCCTGCAGCTGGCCTGCTGCTCAGAGTTCAGGTATTGACCATTTCAGATACTGCCTTTGTTTGTGGTAGGTGATAAGATCGGAGTTCAAGAAGGCAAGGATGTAAGACATAAAACATGGGATTTGTGGGACACAGGTTGCTATGAGTCATGGATATGCATTTTATGAACTCGCCTGTCCAACCTTGAACAGTTGCTAGGATGTTTCCTTGACTTGCACCAAGAAGGCATTAAGAGAACTGCTACTTGATGACCTAGACCAGCATTTCTCAACCACTGTTCCGCGGCACACTAGTGTGCCGCGAGACGCTGGCTGGTGTGCCGCGACGTGCGGCGACGAGAAGGGCGATTTGCATTGTCACGTGCCTGGCGGCCGCCAATACTACACACTGATCCGCCGGAAAGCAATATTTCTCCTCCTCTTTCCCAAAGCTCAGTGCAAACGAGCCTGGCGGCCGCCAATACACAACACTAACCCGCCGGAAAGCAATATTTGGCAAGTGTTTCTTACAGTCATAATTATAATATAGGGCGGCACAGTTAAATTTTTAAACTTTTTTAATGGTGGTGTGCCTCGTGATTTTTTTCACGGAACAAGTGTGCCGTGGCCCAAAAAAGGTTGAGAAACACTGACCTAGACAAATGTCAAAAATAAAAAGCCCACCTATTTACATAGAGCCAGTGTTTCCTCCCACCCTACCCAAATCATTGATATTTTTCATGCCCCGAAAAGGATCACCTTGTCTATCTTGCTTAACTTTCTTGACATCCATATATAGCATTAGCTCTCATAAATGGTAGTGATTACTAGCCATGATGGCTCTGTTCTTCTGTGCATCTGGAGCCAGTGATGCTTCCAAATGCCAATTTCTGGAAGCCACAAGAGAGGAGAGTCCTCTTGTGCTCAGGTCTTGCTTGTTCCCATTAGTGAATCTCATCAACCTCTGTGGGAACAGGATGCTGGACTAGATGGGCCCCACTGCTGTTAGATGGACCAATATTCTGACTCTAATTCAGATTTGTATATTCTAACCTGCTGTGACCGCTCTTTACTGGACCATCCTTAACCTGTTTTGCTCTTTCTGAGTGTACAATGACAAGGTACCTCCAGCAAATCTGAAAAGTGTTACACGTGTCGCCAAAAAATACTGTTACAATTGAATTTCGATCATTCTGAAGACTATGCATCTCATACTCAATTAAAGCAACCTCGTGCTCCAGCTCATAATATGGAATGCTACATTTTCGTAATAAGTTAAGTGGTTTGGTTTCACCCCCTGTTAAATTGCATCTGTTGGTTGTCAGTCTCTCTCTCTCTCTCTCTCTCTCTCTCTCTCTCTCTCTCTCTCTCTCTCTCTCTCTCTCTCTGAAAGTGTAGAAACCTCAGCTTTAAAGGCAGGAGTGTTTCATACAATTGACATTGCCTTTCAGAATGCCATTGCTTGGGAGCCTGAAGAGTGAGACAGGCCTCCCCAGGGAGATTCAACGACTGGCAAGAGGAGGTGTGAGCTTTCCCTGATGTCTCCCTCAATGAATGTCTTGGTTAGCCCAAGAAACGTATTCCTCACATCCCTCTCCCAGTCATTCTAAACAGGGCAACGTAGACTTCCATGACCCCCACACCTCCAAAAAAAGAAAAAGAAAAGAAAAAACCATGATTACCAGAGTTAAAATATAAATAGTTTTTAATGAGCATTTAAAATGTATTAGGTTCCTTCAGATGAAAGTTTTGATACAGGAGCTAATGCACCCCTACTCATATGCTCATGGCTATGTTGAAGTGGTGTACTTGTTCTTTGGGGCGAAATGTTTTGCACAAGGGGAATGTCATTGTGCAAGAGAATTTGGAAGCCGTTTGCTGGTAACTCTGTTGTGCAATCTGTTGCACAATGAGATTCCACTAGTGCAACTGTTGCTCTGAAGATTTTAGTTTAGACTAAACTAAAGGAGTTTAGACTAAAACTAAAGGAGAGTAAGAGGCTACATGATAGCAGTTTATAAAACTATGTATCATGTGGAGAAAGTGGGTAAAGAAAAGATTTTTTTCTGCTTCTCTTGTAACACCAGAATTCATGGGCATCCAGTGAAGCTGAATGTTGGAAGATTCAGGATAAGCAAAAGAAAGAACTTCTTCACACAGTGCATAGTTAAACTATGGAGCTCACTCCCACAGAAGGCAGTGATGGCCAGCAACTTGCATGGCTTGAAAAGAGGGCAACACAGAATAATGGAAGTGGCAACTGCAATTTTAATTCCAGTTGTTGGAAACCACAGGGGTAGTAGTGGTGTTTTGTGCTTGGGTTCTCCTTGGAGGTGTTTAACATTATATTTATGTTGAGGTTGGCTGCTGTGAGAACAGGATGCTGAACTAGATGGGCCATTGGTCTGATCTGGCAGACTATTCTTATATGCTTATGCATGTTCTTATTAAAACTTACCTGTCCTCTGGCATATGATCTCCTGTGTTTCTAAATTTGCATCTATACACATACATTTACATGTGCAACATTACTGCAAACATGGGCACTCTTTTTCAGTGACGTCTTTCTTCTTTTTCGGTAGTGGCGCACAATGAGCTGCCCTACCGCTACCCCCTAAATGTTTGCATTGTCAGACTGCAGCTCCTCTCCACCCAACTCAGAAGAATGTGGCCAGGCTATGCTGCTTAGAATACACTTTAGACTTCATTTTCTATAATGCTGCTCCAAAATTGCCACCCAGAAACCACTTATAACAGCATCCTTAATTTGCACACCCCTGTTCTCCTTGAATGAAATTCATTGGGGAAAGGGCTGTATAAAGTGAATGGATGTTGGCCAATACACCGTGTGCTATGAATTTATGGCATATAGGATGCTCTGAAATTTTAATCAGCTCCATATTTATTAGAGTGAAGAGTTACAAATTACACCACAAAAGCTTATGGCATAACATTATTCTTAATTAATAGGTAAGTGCAAGGGGTTTTCTTATTTATATGGGAGAAAACCCAGTTGCTAATTTGGTTGCAAATGCATCTGTAAAAATGAAATACAAAAATGCATATCTATTCGCTTTGCTAATTTAATACTTGAAGGCACTCTCTTTTCAGAAGTGTGGACATGCATACTTGAGGACTTTCCTGGACTGCTGACTGAAATATGCTCAGCTGCTCTTGTATATTTCACGTGTCTTATAATTATTGTTCATAGGAATTGCAGCTTGTAGGAAACGAAAATGCTACAGAGGTTCCCCCCAACTCCCAACTCAGTGTATGTGCATGTTTAATGCAGAGTCTTGGTAACACACACTACAGTATGAAAGTCTAAGGAGGTCTCTTGCTTTTGCCTATACCTCAATGACCAAATGTGCTTGTGGGCTTCTGATTTACTTTTAACAGAGGTTAAAGGCTCTCTGTGAAGAATGGGGCGGGGGGCTTTCAATGATGGGATAAAAAAAAAAATCTAACTCAGGATATGAATTTGACCTGGTTCTAATGTGTGTCTGTGTCCCAAACTGAGTGCTATCCCTTCTGCTTATTTCCAGAGTCCTGATATAAAGCTGTGTACCTCTTTCCCTGGCACCTGAGATACTGCAATGGTAGTGTCCCTGTTGGTGGGTTTCATCGGAAATATACTTTTCCTAATGGACATCAGGTGCCCCAGAGAAGGAATTGGGAGAAAGGGCATTCTCTGCAATGGCGATCCACAGATTGTCACGTAAGTAATCTTGAGTTGGTGATTAGAGAGTGACCACAGGAGACAGAACTCTGGCTTAAATTTATATGCAGATATACAAGTGGATTGAAATATGGGAAGGATGAAATGGCAGAACCAGGTTGTTCCATGCTTCCATATCATAAGTATAAGGCATTGGGAGAGCATTAATAATGTGAGGCATGGTCAGAGAGGCTCTGATACCCGACATGGTGCCCTTCAGTTTTTTGGATTACATTAACTACCATCCCTGAGCACTGGCAATGGGGCCGTTGTGAGTCGGAGTCCAAAAAAATCTGGACGGCTGCAGGTTCTCATAGCCTAGTGATTCCCGAACTTTCCTGGGGCACTGCCACCTTGGCTCCATAAACTCATCCCCAAACTTGTTGTCTTGATCCAGTGATAATAGCGTTTCAAAGACTGATAGACATTTACACCACTTCCAGGTCCGTGCCCCCCCCCCCACTGATGCCTCCTTGCCCCTAAGTAACCACACTGGCTTCCAGTGGGCAGTACCACCCACTTTGGGAACTGCTGTCCTGGTCTCACTTTTGCCATCAAAACATCAAGAGTTGAATGTTGAATCCTGACAAGACAGAAGTACTGTTTTGGGGAGACAGGAGGCAGACAGGTGTGGAGGCTCCCTGGTCCTGAATGGGGTAACTGTGCCCCTGAAGGACCAGGTGCTCGGAAACATACTGGCATAATGTAGGTAAGACCTACATTGGCTGCCAGTATGCTTCTGAGCACAATTCAAAGTGTTGGTGCTGACCTTTAAAGCCCTAAACAGCCTTGGTCCAGTATACCTGAAGGAGCGTCTCCACCCCCATTGTTCTGCCCAGACACTGAGGTCCAGCACAGAGGGCCTTCTGGCAGTTCCCTCACTGCGAGAAGCCAAGTTACAGGGCACCAGGCAGAGGGCCTTCTCGGTAGTGGCACCCACCCTGTGGAATGCCCTCCCACCAGATGTCAAAGAGAAAAACAACTACCAAACTTTTAGAAGACATCTGAAGGCAGCCCTGTTTAGGGAAGTTTTTAATGTTTGACCGACTACTGTATTTAAATATTTTGTTGGAAGCTGCACAGAGTGGCTGGGGAAACCCAGCAAGATGGGCGGGGTATAAATACTAGTAGTAGTAGTAGTAGTAAGAATCTATGTGATGCGGAAAGCAGGTGTTATAAGCTGAGGGCCTCAAATCCCCCATTGCCTTTGTCTAGGTACCATTCCATGGCTGCCATGCCATTTTCCTCTACTTTCTCATGCACAATCATAGGCTTTGATGTTGTCCTCAAAGTATGGGCAGTTGCAAATGTATTTTGTAATGCCAGAAGCATCTCAAGAATCTGTTTCCCCTTATCTCACGTCTATCTGATTCATTTAATCAAAGATAGATTTGTCCTCATCAGTGATGCTAGATATGGAACAAAGCCCCCTAAATGGTTTGAAAACAATGGAAAGATCCGGGAGACAAGATTAATGAAGCAAGGGGGCTAAACTCTTTAGTGGGGGGGAAAAACCAACAGAGTTTTGGAATAAAGGATGTTTGGGATAAAAATTAATTTCATGGGAAAAAGTTTTTGAAAGTAGGAAAAGTGGATTTGGTTATTTATCAAATGTCTTTGCCCTCCACTCATATTGAGAACTATCCTTAAGTAACTATTTGAGACTTGTCCTATATACATAAATGAATTATTCTGGCTCATGTTTTTTAGAGGTTATTTTTTTTAAAAAAAATAATTTTGTAAAATGCAAGACTACAAATCATAAACAGCAAACACATGAGGGAAATCCCCAGAAGCACAACAAAGGTAAGTAATAATAATAATAAACAGACCTTTGTTGCTTAGGAGTGCTGTCCTTATTTTAATCCATAGGACATGTCTTTGGGACATTAGTTATTAACAGGTGTGCAGTAACTAGGGCTGGGTTAATTGCTATGCTATACTAGACTGAGACTTTGATTGTAACTTGGTAATATGGAACTGCAAATGACTCATTCCCTACAAGTGGACCCTTGACAATGCTTGGCATGGCACTTCCTGCAGTGCCAGGTTAGCAAGGAAAAAAAGCCACAACCAATTCAAAGAACAGACAGGTCAGCCTGCAAGTAAATATCACCTCTGCTTCTATGAAAACCTCAGTTCTGGCACCAGTGTTGGACATTGCTGTGTGCCTTCCTTCATGTGGGGGTCTAGTGGTAACCAACAAAGCTCCCTGGTCCTGCTGCTACTGCTGCCCAAGCTATTCCCATTTCTGCTTTCTCCTTCTTGCCCAGTGGCAGGGACCCAGGGAGACAGGGGGGATTGAAAAGGAATAGCAAGCACTGCTGCCCTTCCCCTCGCTTGCCCTTTGGGGCCAGATAGTTGTGGTAATGGGGCACAGAAGATGCAGAAAGTGGAAAAGTCAGGGAAGAAAGGAGAGGCACTGAAGGCATCTTAGGACCAGGAGTCCCCAAGACATGGATCTGGGACTGATGAATTATAGAGGCATTGAACTGTAGAGTTCAAAGGGACCCTGGGATCACCAAGTCCAATGCCCTCAGCCACTTCTCCTAAGGCTTGGTTTCCAGACCCTTGGCCATCTTACTCCCTTGCTAAGTCAAGGCTGTTGAGTCTTCATTCTTTGAGTATTCCCTGTCAACCAAGTGAAATATTCCTCTGCTGAACTCTCATTTGTTTCCTCTGAATCTGTTATGATGGGTACTGCGAGTCTGGCATTGCAGAGGAACCAAGACTGTCTCATCAGTACCATATGGCGAATGTAGGGTAATAAACAGTTTTAAAATAAAACACTCTGTATATTTCATGATGTAGGTATGATTTCTGACAATCTTAGGGAAAATATTGTTGGCAGTGGACCCAGACTTCTTGCTGTAGGGTTTCCAAGATTTTCTGTTTGGTGTGAGTGAAGTTTCTTTAAAGATTGAAAAATAATACTCTCTTCCAAGATATGAGCATGCTGCAGCCTTTCTGCTAAAACAGTGCTAGATTGATCGTCAGTCTCATTTGTATAAAGACATAGTTGGCACTTGCTCCACAGAGTATTTTACTTTGACCATGCTAGATTGCATCTTCACTGGATTGTGTGACTTTGGTGTCTAGCTGAACTCTGAGGCTTGCAGCCAACCAAGTCCTACTTAGAAGAGACCCATTGGAATTGATAGGCTAGTGATGCCCATTAACTTTGATGGATCTACTCTGAGTAAGACTAGCATGGGATGATGCCCAGAGTATCAGAAGAGGTATTTAGCCCCTTTTCAGACAGTGTGGTGCCACTTGGACCCAACTTTGGATTTTACTGCTGCTGTAGACTTAGATTGTATTGAATGAATCGTGTGATTTCAGACATAGGCATTGCATGTGAATGTTGTGGCGAATAATGCCTTCCAAGCAGATACCTTAATGTCAACAAGAAGCACAGGTTCAGGCAGCTTTATTAATTGACAGGATTCGCATGAAGCTCAATGTCATGACAAATAAGAGCAATGCCATCTAACCATATCACAGCACATGGTACTTCCTGCAGATGAACATGAGCAAGCTTAATCATTGTGGTGTGATGATATTGAGAAAATGCCTATGTGAATCTATGAAATGGGATGAACCACTGGTATATAATGTGAGCAGGTCATCTTTACAGAGCAGTTGTTCATGCTCCGTTATGGCCAAGGGATCAACTTCATATGGATGAAGATATCTATGAAAAGATCTATGAACAAGGATACTACCGGTAATAAAAATGCATGAACAATGAGCGTAAGAACATAAGAGCCTTGCTGGTCCATCTAGTCCAGCATCCTGTTCTTACCATGTCCAGCCAGATGCCACAATGGGAATCCCACAAGCAGGACCCAAGCACAACAACCCTCTCCCCAACAGTGGTTTCCACTTACTGGTATTCAGAGACATTACCACCTTCAACCATGGAGGCAGATCATAGTCATTTTGACTAGTAGCCATCAAATAGCCTTCTCTTTCATGATTTTTTTCCAAACCTCTTTTAAGGCCATCCAAGTTGGTAGCCATCAATGTCTCCTGTGGGAGCGAGTTCCATAGTTTAACTATGTGCTGTGTGAGGAAGGATTTTCTTTTTTCTGTCCTGAAACTTCCAACCCTCAGCTTCACTGGATGTCTATGAGTTCTACGGTAGTGTTATAGGGGGGGACGGGACTTTTCTTTATCCACTTTCTCTACGCCATGCATAATTTTATATACTTTTATCATGAAAATGCATTGACTGTGCAAATTCATCCTGTGTCGAGTAATTCATTCATTAGTATAGAGATGTGGTGATCCTCCAGCTGAAATATCATTTTTCTTTTCTGGTTGAACCTTCTTTGGGTTTCTACAAATGTTTCACTTGACAAATAGTTTCCCCCACCTTACAATTTGATTTGAATTCTGCTTTTAAAAAAGTGTGGTGAAGGCTCTGCTTACAATTATTTTCCCACTCCTGAAACATGCCACCAAACTAATCTAACCACCAGCCAAAATTTCACCAGACTAAAAAATTCTTTTTTTTCCCCTTTCCCCCTCCCTTAGAGGAATGGGTCTCTTATGCCGTGCCAGACAAGTTGTGATGGTTGTGTTCCTGCTTCTGCAGCTTCCATAAGAGCAGATCAAAATGTGGAGGCATTGCATTGCTCCATGGAATTCTCTGGGGCTTTGCCACATTGATGGAGCTTTGAGCTGCGTCCGCCAGTCGGGAGATAACAAAAGAGGCGATAATTGAAACTTGATGTGGCCTAATTCGAAAAGGGGGTGCGTCCCCATAAGCCCTGCACTTTTGTAGTTCAAGATAGTACACAGCTCTTCCCTTTAGCTCCCGATGTATGTGTCTTGCCTACTGCTTGGAAGTGACTGTGTACAGGCAGAACATAATTGGCAGCCTGTGACATCCCTGTCTGCAAGTGTCTCTCTAAATGGAGCATATTTCAGCCTTTATCTGGTGATGGCTGTTACCTGAGAGGAGCCCAGGGCCATCTCAAAGGGCTTGTAGCGGCTAATGGTGCCTATTAGGACTGGCAATTAGCTGGGGAAACTCTCGGCTAGGCAGCTCAGACACCCACTAGCTTTCAGCTCTTTTCACTTGCTTTCAGTTAACTAGCTGAGCCTAATAGAAGAGACAAGGGGACAGGTAAGGCGACTGTGCCGCTGCACAGAGGAAAAAAGGTGTGTGTGCGGGGGAGAGAGGTACGCACAAAAGCATCAAGGAGAAAATAACGGAGAAGAAAATAATAGAGTTGTATGAATGCACAGGAGAGGAGAGGAGAAGGGTGTTCTTGCAGCTACAGACGCAGGAACACCAGTGAGGGCTTTGCCTCACCGGTCGCCAATGGAAGCTACAGCATGACAGTTCACCCCTCTTTGGGTGGTAGTTTTGAAAGAACAATGCAATCTAATTAGGTGGTGTGGGTCATAAAAAGAGACCCCCCTACATATGGTGGCAGCTGGTTACCATGGTGCGAACAATGGTTTCGATAGAAACGTGGGACAGAACATCAGAGAATTAAGATAATAAATTAGTTTCATTGAATAATAAAGGCTTGCACTTACCTATTAATTAAGGGTAATCGTATGCCATAAGCTTTTGTGAGCTATAAGTAATTTGTTACACTTCGCCATAAATATATGGAGGTTTGAAAAATTCAATACACCTAACAGGAAGCAAATTCTTTCAAAATATGTTACAAAAGACGTATGTCTCATATTCTTCTTAAGTCTTTTTCTTGTTATAATGAGAGGAAGGAGCTCACATCAATTATCTAGTGGGGTGTGTGTGTGTATAAATACACATACTGTTCCTGTGCATCTCAACTACTGTTTCCGATCATTATGGAGACGGCAAAACATTATTGAAATCATTTCCCAGCTTAGTCTCTTCAAATATATAATAGGTTTGGCTCCTCAATAGTCAATGTACAATGAAATATAAAAATTGCAGAGTGCTCCAATGTCCCTTTATTGGTCCTTTCAGATGTTGATTCCTAAGGTGCTTTAAAACTTATAACAAACGTACTTTCAAAAACACACACATATGTGCGCTGCTGAGATTTATATGCAATTGAGAACAAATGTATTAAGATTAACCTTGCAGGCAGAAATAGCACCTGGCTTTCGTTTGGCCCAAGGGAGAGCTGCAGGGTATCAGGAGGAAGGGTTCTGAACACAACGCTTGTGTCCAAAGGTAGACATTACTAGGTTGCAGGGAGTCTTTGGTGGAATAATTATCCATTCTCAAACCTATTTAGTCTTTTTTTAAATTAAAAAACAACATTATAAGCTTTTCACATACGATTACCCCCCTCCACCCAGCATTTCTGAGAAAAGCATGCTGGACTAGATGGGCCATTGGCCTGATCCAACATGTGATGTTCTACCTACACCAGTTGCGACACAGCCAACCAATCGGAGAGACAACCACCAGCTTCTCAGCTGCTTGACTGTACAACCTGGAGCTGAGCTGAAATTTATCAGAAGGTGCTTTTCATTCTCTTGCCCTCCACAAGAAAGAAAGAAAGAAAGAAAGAAAGAAAGAAAGAAAGAAAGAAAGAAAGAAAGAAAGAAGAAAGAAAGATTGGGAAACACAATGGAGAGATGGAGCTTCTCAACACAGCCTGTCCCCTGCAACTGCTTGACATGCAAACAGAATACCTGAAAAGGATGAAAGCAGTCAGAGGGCAACATTCCCTTCTATAAAACCTTCCAGGGGCCACATTCCAGTGATGGCTGGGGAAGTGGATGTGATTCTTAGCTTGGGACAGTAGGCCGGCGTCCAAGCACACAAGCGCTTTCCCAAGAGGCATGATTACTGTTCAAGGACACATTTCATCCAGGTAAAGAAACTGGAAGAAGGTGTGGGGTTGAGCCAGTGAGGGGTGTCGTCTAAGGGGAGGGGCATGGCCTGGGGAAAGAATCCCAAGGGCCAAATAGAGAGGCCAGGTATTTGGTCTCAAGATCTGAGATTCTCCTAAGCCAAAAATAATTCAGCGCCCAACATCCTTCTCTCTCTCTCTCTCTCTCTCTCTCTCTCTCTCTCTCTCTCTCTCTCTCTCTCTCTCTCTCTCTCACACACACACACACACACAGAGAGAGAGAGAGAGAGAGGGAGAGTTACACTGCCTCAGAATAACACAATGGCCGCATTTGCATCGGACATTTAAAGCACTCTGGAAACCATAGTTTGTTGGTCTGTGATGTGCAATGATTTAGTTGGATACTGAGAACCAGGCTCTTAATGGTTTGGCTCCCTTCTAGGTAAGTGGGTCTAGGATCACAGCCTATACTGCATATCATAAATCAAGAGCCATACAATCTGAGCCTCCAAAAAAAAGAAAAAAGGTTACCTTACTAGCATTTGAGGTCTGGATTCGCAGTTTGAACACCAATGAAGAAAGGAGAGGAGAAATTTGGTGGCTTAAGCTCACTGTATCTCTGCATAAAACTGTCATATATAATTCAAGAGATTTTTGAGTATTTACTGTAAGAGCCTTTGTTTGGAAGAAACCTAGTGGGGTTTGGATGCAGCCTGAATTTTCTCCTGGTCTCTGACAAAAGTGCCTCCTTCTCCATGCTGTGACTGCATGAGACGACTGTCCTCCTTGCTGCATTCACAGACACAACTGACAAGAGGGTGGCAAACTTTTTAACCCTTGTTGACCCCACAATGTATGAAGCTGAAACTTACAGTGCTCTGTGCTGAAATGTTAGAAAACACATCAATCAGATGTAAAAGCTAATGAACGGCTAAGAAAGGAATTGGGGGGAGAAAAAAACAAGAGCCAAGCCAACCGTTTTCCAACAGAAACAGACCCAATCTCTCTCTCACACACACATCCGCTGCCTTCTTCTTCTCCACCAAAAAAAAAACACCCCTCTAATGTTAAACATGACCTTTGGATTTAAGAACCACAAATGTTCCTAGGAAGTTGAAAAACACGCTGGATGGGAGAACTAAAGAACAGCAGGAACAGATGCCATGATTTGGCATGCATTTGGGAGAGAAGAGCAGAAAATGGCATTCGACGGAGAAGACATTTCCCTTTCCCTCTCTTTATTTTCTCTTAGGGAGATAAGGGTTGGCATTTGCTCAGAAGTATCTCCTTCCTTTGGAAAGCCCAAATGACATGGGCTGGGGAAGTGAAACTAATAATAATAATAATTAATAATAATAATAATAATACCTGGTCATAAAAAATGTTATGGCAAAGGCTACCAGGAAAGATCAGGCCAATTCTATGTTAAATACTTGCTGAGAGATAGCTCTCTCATAGGCATCATTGATAACCACCAAATTCCAATGGATGGCAGTAAGAATAAGGAGGCAATTAACTACTTGGAACTGGAAGGATTATTTCCAGAGACTTGTCTAGGGTTATTTGTTATCTTGCATATAACTGAGCAGTTGTTGCTATGTTGTTGCTCCTTCCTTCCTTCCTTCCTTCCTTCCTTCCTTCCTTCCTTCCTTCCTTCCTTCCTTCCTTCCTTCCTTCCTTCCTAGTGAATCCAAGTGAATGATGTCAACCAGATCACCTGAATCAGTGTGCAAAATGCCTGTGCATGGTAGCCTGAAGCCTCAGAAGATATCTAGTATTGTCTGTGACAATACTAGAAAACTTTAAAGAAAGTTCCTTTTAAGAAAACATTCCTCCATGGTCTTTGATCAAGTAGACTTTGCAGGTTTTTTTACCACAAGAATCCACAAAGCCTGTTCAAACAGACAGATTTTATTATTTTTAACAAAAAAATGGTTAGTGCTACAAGTAATGAATCTTTATTATGTTGCCTTCAAGTTGTCGGGGGGGGGGGCACACATAACGCCCCCACCTGCTTTTGTCTGTACCTAGTTTTATAAAAAAGAGAGGACCTTACGTGCCAAAGCCTTAGCCATCAATGAAAAGTGCCTGAGTCCCATTTCTTTATCCAGGTGATTGCATGAGTTCATCGAGACCTTCATAACCTGCTCAATGTATTTGTTCCACCACTGAGACAGTTTAGTAGTCAAAACTGTAGGAAATTGAATATACACGTACTGTATAAAAATGATATGCTTGGTTAGGGGTAGTTTAGTAGAAATAAGTACATCAATCATAGGATAGCAGCTTGTCGGCGAGTTCTGTGTCAGGGAAACATGGAAAAAACACACACACATATATAGTTGGGCAAAATTTACAAAAGTCCCATGACAAGGATGATGTACAATAAGGCTCTCTTTTTTCCTACAAGGGGAAAAAATATTCTAAAGCAATGTTCAATAAAGACCCTGCAAAATATCATGCTCTCTATTCTGACATGTGTGTAATTACAAATTCATCCTCATTGTAAGTTTTCTGTCTGGATGGAAAGAGGCATACCCTTAATGCCGTTCTGCCATTCACAGAGAGAAGGCTAATTTTCAGCACTGCTTAACACATGCAGGCTGAGGAGTATTGAGAGACGGGGTGCAGGAACCAAGCCCAGCCGAGGAGGGGAGCTTGTGCACCGCCGGGACTGCGGGATGGGATGTTCAGGCTGGAAGAAGGCAAAGAGATGCAGGTGGGAAATGGCAGCTCAGCAACTCCTCCAACCCCACAGCTGATCATACCTAGGGAGGCAAAAGGGGGGGGAGCAGTGGGAAGTCTCCCATTGTGGTCGCATCATACATCTCTGATTGCTACAAGGTCATATGCACATCACACATTCAAAGCAGAGGTTCTCAAAATGGGTCGTATTGCCCCTGGGGACCGGTGGGATTACCTGGGGCAAGGGGTTGCAGGGAGAGCTGAAGGTGTCAATGGCTATACAGCTTTGAAAAGCAGGTATCACAGGATCACGTCATCCGTTTTGTGGAATTAATTAAAATAAATAGTTTTCATTGGGTTTTGAATAAATGAGCAAAGAATTGTTACAGTTTTGAATGTTATTGTGCTATTACTTCCTTAGTGGATCATGCAAACCACTATTCTGAAGAATTCTTTTTATACTGCAGGATGGGGGGCATTGAGGCGAGTTTATGGCACCAAGGGGGAGGATGACCCCCCCCAAATGTTTGGTAACCACTGATTTAAAGTGTAAGAAGATAACAAGAGCTCTCTGCATCAGGCCAATGGCCCATCTAGCCCAACATTCTGTTCTCCCAGTGGCCAACCAGATTTCCCAATTGGGGAACCCTCAAGCAGGACCCAAGCAAAACAGCACTCTCCCTCCCTGTGGTTTCCAGCAACTGGTATTCAGAAGCATTGCTACCTCCAACTGTGGAGGCAGAGCAGAGCCATCATGGCTAGGAGCCATTGATAGCCTTCTCCTCCATGAATTTGTCCAAAGCCATCTAGGTTGGTGGCCATCATTGCCTCTTGTGGGAATGAGTTCCAGGGTTTCCTTTGCCCTGTCTGAAGAAGGACTTATACAAGGAAGTATTAAATGTGTGGCGGACAGGGACCAGATGTTTATGGGAAGCCTACAAGCATGACCTGAGTCTTCCCATCTGTGGCTTCCAGCCAGTGGAATTCAGAAACATTACTGTGTCCCACAGTGGAGGTAGAACCTATCAGGGATGGTAGCCATTGGTAGCTCAGCTCACATTTCCTGTGGTTTCCAGCACCTGGCAGGCCCAGGATGTCAAAATAAAGTTGTGACCTTCAACCCAATGCCTGCCTCATGTCTTCATCCAGACTGTGGGTGGCTAGCAATTTCCTATAACTCCTCTCCTGCCTTCTTTTTTTCTACTCCATCTCTTATTTATCCAGGTTTCTATGTAGATAGATCCCTTCGCTGCATGCATTTCAGCTCTCCACACATGGCTCTGCTTAGTCTGACAATAGCTTTCACTTCCTGGCTGGGGATCCATTGTTTGAGGGGGGAAGCATATACTGTAATAAAATACAAGGGTGGGGGAGAGAGGGAAAGATGACAGACATCCTTTCATTTCAAACATCAGAAGCATCTTTTGAACTGTACCTAAGATTTATTTGGAATAAACGTGTATCTGACCTAAACCTGAAACCACTGCAATTCATTTTTATATTGCATTGAAAAAAGAAAGAAAGCTGCTGTTCCTTGATGATTTCATTTCTAACCCATCAACAAAACCTAAAACCTAAACTTCGTTTGACCCATCTATGAAATCTTAAGTTTTATCTGTACGATAAAAGCCCAAAGCAGGGTCTGTTTGGGGGTGCTATGAATGTGTAGCTGATGGAGAATCTATTAATTCACAATCTTTAGTTCCACAATGAACCAAAGGACTATAAGCTCACACAATGACCTCCCAGTGGAAGAAATATTATTTATATAGCAAGACTTAAATCCTTCAAATTGTTGAGGGGGACAGTTAAAACAATTCCACCCTTATAATAACCCTGTAAGGTAGAGCAAGCTGAGGTATTTAATTAGTACAGATAGCAATTAGTCCAAGGTTACTCACTGAGTGTGGGTTAGTTAAGAGCATCCATGACATATTTTATTTAACAACATTTATACACTGCTTGATCATAAATAGAAACTCTAAGCGGCTTACAGAAATGAAACAGATCCCAAGATTGTCAATTAAACACAGCGATTTCTCAAAATTCACAATTCTCCATCCAAATAATGCCTATAGCTTGCATAGAAATATGTGTATGTGAAAATGCATTCTCTTAAAGGAAATTGCTTTGCAAAAATGTGTACATTAGGAAAGTTACATACAACGATCTGTATTTTAGGAGAGATTGGTAATAAAATGACGGTGAACTTTCATGCAGACTTGAAAAACACACACCAACTGATATGAAAATGTAAGCTCTGCACTTAAGACTGGAAGAATGGGAAATGAAGAGAACATGAAACTTCAGTGTAGTCCTAGCTGTCTGGGGCCATCAATCACTTAAACCTCTAGTATGTCTTCTTATGCAATCTGTGGTTCCCTAGGAACTACATGAACTCCCCATTGGTAGTCATTTGTTGGGGTGGGACAGGGACTAGCAACTCATACCAAAAGCTGTTGTTGCTATTCTTTGCCATGTTTTATTTTATTTTATTTTTTGCCTACAGAAATCTACTACTGTCCAGACTCCGGAACAGCTTCCATCTGAGTGATAATAATAATATTGGCAATTCAGTGGTGGTTTCAAGTGGCAAATCAGGAAGCTGGGGGGGGGAGGGAGAGAGAGAAGGAAGAAGAGAACGGCAACTGTGTGAGGTGGACACAGCGCTGGGACAGATATTGACGACACAACTTACTTCGTTGGTAGACAGGCTCTAGAATGGGAATAAGGATCTGTCTGTCATTATCACATCACCCGTCAGTTTCCTTTTGCTTTAGGCAATGTGAGTGCTCCTCCTCCTGATTTTAGTTTCCTCTGTTGTCATTTGACTCAGTTCATTGTGTAGTGAATAAAGAACAGGATGGGAATATGTTCTTGGGTGGTGGGGAGGCTTAGATGTGCAAATGCAGTCCTTCTGCAGTTGCTTCCAAAATGTCTGTCTTCGGGACCAAATAAATAGTCTGCAATTACTCTTAAGGGACAGAGAAGAGTCCCACATTTTCATACTATAAAACCATATAAGCCTGTCAAGGCCAGTCCAAAACATTTAGTAGCCTGGGGTGAAGGGCAATATGGTAAGAATACATAAAGAAGTTGCTGGATTGGGCAGAAAGGCCCATCTAGTCCAGTATCCTCTTTTTGCGGTTGCCAACCATATGCCTGTGGGAAACCAGCAAGCAGGATTCGAGCACTAGAGCTTCATTTGATGTCCATGAGTTCCAGTGTTAGGAGAGAGGGAGAACAACCTTTTCTCAATCCACTTTCCCCTTTCCATGCATAAATTTATACACCTGTATCATGTTGCCTCTTGCTCACTTTGGTATATTTCCTGATCCACACAGAAATTGAAACTAACTGAGCTGGCAATTGTACCTTTGTTTCAATGACAGCAGTCAGTGTCCTCAACCACGCATGAGGGCAGGGGGCTAGATTAGGGGGCTAAGGGCAGGCCATGTTTTACCCACAGCTTTGTCCTCCAACAGAGGAGAATAGGGAAAGGACTCAGAGGGAACAGCTGTAGGTCTGCTGCTATTGCTCTGTTACGCCCCCCCCCCAGCATCTGCTACTTGACTCTGCCTAATGGTAGGGCTGGCCCATTCAATTGTTCAGCAATATTTGCAGTATAATCCACTTGTGCAGCTGTGCTAGAGGGTCAGTTTTGCTTTTGTTTCTATTGCAATCTCTTCTGCTTCTCTGGTGTATCCTTGAGCATTGTCTGCTTTTGCTCAATTCCTGGATATTAATCAAAGCTCAGGCTGTTCCCAGAAATGCTGGTTTTTCAGGCTCTGGGAAGCTCAATAACAAGGCTTTGGGCCAGCTTAGGGACTGTCCATTACCCCGGAGTCTTCAAAACCAGCCTATATGCAGAGCTTTTTGTACAGCTCTGTCTGAGTTTATGATTAGTATCTTGGATGAAACCCAGAGAAACATATTTGGTTTTGTGAGTGTGTGTGCAAATATCCTGTATTTCCTCCTACATCACGCATGCAAATTTTGACATGAGATTGAAAACTGAAACACAGGAGACTTTGGCTTAGCTCTACTCAGTATCACCTCAGAAGGCCCATGGAATCCATCCTCACGCAAAGATACATCAAGAAATCTCTCTACACGTTGAAAAGCTACTACATTCGGAAGAAAGCTCCTTGCTTCTGCCCAGTATTGGTTCCTGATTTTATTTGGGGGGGGGGTTATAATTGGACAAAATGTCAGTGCATACTCCTTCTGGAGAGGGCTCAAGTCCTTGACACATGCTTGGAGAGGGGAACTAAGCAGGCAGTAGCTGTGCAAGGAGATCCAGAGATCAAAAGTAGCAGAGCTACTGAATACCAGTTGCTGGAAACTACAGGAAGGGAGAGTGATCATGTGCTCGGGTCCTGCTTGTGGGCTTCCCACAGGCATCTGGTTGGCCACTGTGGGAACAGGATGCTGGACTAGATGGGCCATTGGCCAGTGGCTATTCTTATGTTATTAATAAATGCAAATGGGACTTTGGACATGTGACTACCACTCTGAATATCGGCTGCTGCTTAAACCCCATAGGAATCAATGGAATTTAAGCAGTTATGTGTGCAGGGTTGCTGCTTAGGGTTCTGAGAAAAAACCCCAAAGCAATCCAAATTTCTCAAAGCTTACATATGTGGTCCTCAACCAGTACTTGAACACTAATCTATCACAGGGGACTATGCAATTAATTGCATGGAGATTAGCACTTAACAAAAGCTCATCGCCAAGGAAGGTAGTCTTGCTCTGCACACGTACGTGCATTTAATAAACTCCAGAATGGCTGAAAGAAGCTTCTCCCAACTGCTGGTAGCCAGCAAGGCTCAATAGCTATTTCTTTTGTGTACTGTGCAACAATGAAGCCCACATGAAGTGCTATACTGTGCCAGGACTGAGACATTCATCATCTGTTGAGACAGAAATCCTTTCTGGTGTAATTACCGTATATTAAAATAGATGCAATTTTGATATGGGAGTATAGAATACTGTACATTGTGTTAGCCAAAGAACAGAGTGTTCATCCTTGCTTTAATTTGTAGACTTTATAACTTTGTTTGCATACTCTATAAGATAACCAAGCCACCCTCAAGAAAAAAAATGACATCTCCTGTGAAAAGATGTGACAAATGTCGCAGTGTTGATAATTCCCCCACAGATCACCGAGGACAGTTCTCTGTGTGGTTAAACTTACACCGACTCTTATCACTTCCAATGAGACTGTAAGGCTGGCCAGAACTTTCTCTATATGCATACATACTTCATTGTATCTAATCTGATGAGTTAGGCTACAAACCTCAGGCCACGTGAATTAGCAAATATTTAACTGATTGGGGATGGGCAGGCATGGACCTGTGCAATGCTGTAGGTTGCAAAGCTGTATTCACTTCTCAGGGAGCAATCCCCATAGGAGCACACACAGAGAAAATTGTGCTTGGGTGCCTCTAAAACCTAAAGCAGGCATCCCCAAACTGCGGCCCTCCAAATGTTTTGGCCTACAACTCCCATGATCCCTAGCTAACAGGACCAGTGGTTGGGGAAGATGGGAATTGTAGTCCAAAACATCTGGAGGGCCGAAGTTTGGGGGTGCCTGACCTAAACCTTCTTGGAGAATGACGTAAGAGTAGAATAAGAGAACTTTTCAGATCTCGCTCTGAACATACAATAGGGAGAGTCCCTCTCTGTGCATATTCAGCACAATGTTTGAAACAGGGATGGGAAACTGTGGCCCTCCAGCTGTTGTGGGGCTCAACACCCACCAGCCCCAGCCAATGTAGCCAATGGTAAAGGAAGAATGGGAGCTGGAGCCCAGCAACCTCTGGAGGGCCACTGGTTAGGGTTAGGAAAAGGTTCAGAAAAGAACAACCAAAAATATCAAGGGAATGGACTGACTCCCCTATAAAGAAAGCTTGCAGAGTTGGGGAGTTTAGATAAAAAGTGAGTAAGAGGCAACATGATAGAAGTTTATAAAACTATACACAGTATGGAGTGTTGCTGGTATTAATATTGCACAGTTTGAAATGACTGGAAGCACAAGAACTGACTCTTTTGGGAAATGAATCAGGTCCAGGTCCATAAACATATTCAAACTTTTACAGGCAGAACCCTTTAAAAACAGAACAAAAGCATCAAAGATACAACCAAAATATCCATACAATGTCTTGTGCTGTCTAGTATAGGCATCTTACAAAATATGAAATAATCCAAACAGACCTACAGTATAAGCAAAAGTCTCTCTCCCTCTCTCCACAGCCTGCATTCCAGCCTTTAAGAGAGCTTCATTTACATCCTCACTCCATGGAGTTTGGGAGACAAAGACTAAAGGCGACTCCCTTTCAAAAGGGAGATTTGCAACCCAATGCCTTTGTCACCTGATCTGAGGCTAGAAAGAGCTTAGAGTAACAGAAAACAGCCAACAGTTATTCATTAATGCATTAAGCAGCTCAGAGTCCAGTAGGAAACAACATTGGAAAACCCCCAATGTTACCAACTCTTCAGCAATACACATTTAGCCATTTTCCATTTTAACCTTCATTAATACATAATGTATTTTTTACCATTTCTGTGTGAATTAAATCAGTTATACTTAACATGGATAAAGTGGATAGAGAAAAGTTATTCTCCCTTTCTCGTAACACTAGAAATGGACACCCCACGAAGCTGAATGTTGGAAGATTCAGGACAGATAAAAGAAAGGATTTTGTGCAGTGCATAGTTAAACTATGGGACTCGCCCCCATGGGAGGTGGTGATGGCCACCAAGTTGGATGGCTATAAAAGAGGATTAGACAAATTCATGGAGGAGAAGGCTATTGACGGCTATGGATGGCCACAAGGATTTGCTGTTTAAGGACTTACTAATCTGGAGAAGAGCCTGGAGAAGAGAAGGTTAAGGGGTGATATGATAGCCATGTTCAAATATATAAAAGGATGTCATATAGAGGAGGGAGAAAGATTGTTTTCTGCTGCTCCAGAGAAGCGGACACGGAGCAATGGATTCAAACTACAAGAAAGAAGATTCCACCTAAACATTGGGAGGAACTTCCTGACAGTAAGAGCTGTTCGGCAGTGGAATTTGCTACCAAGGAGTGTGGTGGAGTCTCCTTCTTTGGAGGTCTTTAAGCAGAGGCTTGACAGGCATATGTCAGGAATGCTTTGATGGTGTTTCCTGCTTGGCAGGGGGTTGGACTGGATGGCCCTTGTGGTCTCTTCCAACTCTATGATTCTATGTTTTTTTTTCCATGTCTGCAACTAGAAATATAACAGCACAATATTGGAAAGCAGCTGCAAACTCAACTCTAGAGGCATGGTGGGATACATGACAAAATATAGCCCTTATGGAAACTAAGAGAGCATCTCGGAGCACTCAGAAACACAAATAACAAACAGGATTTTGAAACTGTATGGTACATGCTTACGCACTGCTCTGAAAGGGACAATATTGCCCCCTCACTACCAGCAACCCAGGTTCACATTGGGGCAATCTATTAAGAATGATAGAATCATAGACTTGCAGAGTTGGACAGGACCTTGGTGGTCATCAAGTCCAATGCAAAGCAATGGAGGAGTCACAGCTCTAGAATCTGTGATAGATGGCTTAAAAACCTCCCATGAAAGAGAGTCCACCACCTTCCATGGGAATCCATTTCACTATCAGACATCTCTTGCAGTCAAAAAGATCTTCCTAAGGTTTACTTGGAATCACCTTTCTTGCCATTTGAATCCATTGCTTTGAGTCCTGCCCCCTAAAGCAGCAGAAAACAAGCTTGCTTGTAAGATGGAAAGCAGACATCTAACTGATGTCATCAACTCTAAACTATTGACAAATTTGCTTAATGTTTGACTGTATTATTTACGTTGGGTATGCATGAGATCTTTCTTTGGGGGGTTGTGATATATGAGGATTGCTTTCTATGTTGATAAGAAGAAGAAAGGAACAAGGAACTGAATTAACGTTTCCTATGCCCAAGTGAAATCCATTGGCTAAGAGCTTATTTCATTACCAGTGACAGACACCCCGGCAAAGGGAAGGCCGGCCAGCCACCCAAATGCTAACACGTCCCCTGGATGCGTGCTCAGCACTGCTCGCTCGCTCCTTTCCCTGCTGCAGAAATGGACTGATTGCTTTAGCCAAGTTTCACAGATAGTGTCAGGAAGTGAAAGCCTGGGCCGCAAAGCCTAAATTAAAATTGGCTTAAGGAAGAATCGGGCTGTTTGGAAGGAATGAGTGATTAAACAACACTTTAGCACTCTCCACTTGGAAAAGGAGGGGGGAAGGAACCCTGAACTGCCAGCTTCCAAATGAGAGGGGTGAGCATTGTGGCTGGAACCCTCCCTGCTTTGTAAATAAGCCAGCTTGTAGAACCTAATTGATTTGCTGAAACAGATCACCTTTTGTGATTATCCTGGTGGGAACATACAGGCAATGAGAGATCATTCATTTAATTTTAGACTGACCAGTTTGTTCATTAGGCTTGGGTTATTTGTATTGCCAAAAGATGACTGCCAAAGGAAAGTAGGTTCCCCCCGCCTTCAATCTGGCACTCATGTATGCCAGCTCCTCACACAGTGTTTCTCCCAAAGGACAGAAATGGTTTTAGGTACTCTCTGTCTACATTTTTCAAAATTAGACTGGACTGCAAATTTCTGATCTAATTATTCACATTCCCTGAAATATGGGCTCATCAACTACATGGTACTTGTTTGACTTCGTGAAGATGTACTGGTACTCTTGGTTCCTTCCTCTGGAAAGACACCCCCCCCCCATTTTTTTTATTGGAGGATTTATAAATGGACTGAGAGGGATTTTAATTTCTGAAATGTGGGAGAGCCACTGCCAATCAGTGTAGACAATACTGAGCTAGATCGACCAATGGCCTGACTCAATATAGGTCAGCTTCCTGTGCACTTATATTACCTTCCCATGATAGCTTAAAACATATAAAAACAACAAAAGACGATTTAATGTATTTCCATCATTTTGGGGAAGTTTTAAGATGTTTCAGACATACCTTCTGCCAATCTGAAGAAGTGTGCATGCACACGAAAGCTCCTACCTATGACAAACTTAGTTGGTCTCTAAGGTGCTACTGGAAGGATTTTTTTATTTGTATTTTGACTGTGTCAGACCAACACGGTTACCTACCTGTAACTTCTGCCAGTGCAATTTTTCTGGAAAAAAGAGGTGCCAGAACTCACCATGAACACCTCCCTTGGGTTCTGCATATGGCATGGGGAAGGGCACCATCTTGTCCTTCGCCTCAGGTGGCCAATGTCAGTTAAAAGCCTAAATTCCAGCAGCGGGAGGCGGGGCTTTTTTTCCCACCCAGAAGACACCGGAACTCAGTTCCAGCGTCTCTCAGGTGGGCGCCATTGTCATTATTCTAGAATGGCAGTTGCATCTTCCTTTAATGTTATCCACATGATTGTGTCCTCCTTCATACCTAGGAGCAGAAGGCCAGCTTATGAATGTCAGAGGAGATTCTGCCTCCCATCATCTGCTGCCTGAAATGGATACCTAACTTCACTCAATAATAGGGATGTCCCTGCTGTTTTGGAACGATGCCAGCTGTCCTAATGATATTATTATTATTATTATTATTATTAAATCATGGCCAACAGACAGAGGTGGTGGGCTCTGGAGTTCCCCTCAGGTTTCCCAGTCTGTGTTTTAAACTGTTTTTCTTTTATTTCAGGGTGGTATATTTAAATTCCATTTGGGTTAAGCAACAGCAGAGAAAATAATACTGCATAACACGGCACATGCCTGGACTTCATTGTTTATTTATTTATTATTTGGGTTTCATTTTTATTTTTATTTTCCCCCATGGCCCAGGTCACTGTTGCTTGAACCTCTTGTCTCTCAGAAGCCGACACTTAAAGCGCAACTGAAGCTAATGACAAGAGACAATATTTTAATGTTAATTAGACATTTCATGTGTCTTAGTTCATCAGAGCAATATTGCTCTTTTATGTATTACATGAAAGAGGAGACTTTCGCTTGGAGGAAAAATGGGGAGCACAGCCAGTCATCAAGCAAAAGGTCTCAGGTTCCCCCCCCTCCTTTTTTAATTATTAAAATTATTGTTAGATTCAAGGAGATCTAGGGAAACTCTGAAGGAAAGATCCTTCCAAACAAGAAAGCTGTGAGTGCTCAATGGGGAAGATGCCAAGGCGTTCATTGCAGGTTCTGCTTTCCCTGCCCTTTGCATTTTGATGAAGGTGTAGATAGCAACTAAACAAAAAAAATTTAAGGTTTCCTGAAGATTAGCAGGAGATCATATGTGGCGCAACTTGGGACCACTCACCTGAGCACATCTCAGCAGCTATCTATGGCAGAGCATACTCGTTGCGTGGACAGGCGGAATCCGCCAAACCCCAGGCAACCCGCTGAGCGGAATAAAGACACATAACAACGTGCTATGAGATTCAAATTGGCCACAACTTTATTAAGATTCATATGTAGGGAGACCTTGGCTCAGGCATTGGGCGTTATCCTTCCCAGTCCCCAGCCGGGGTTCTGGGAGACGCCGGGGTTATCCACATGTATGGGGGTTGGGGCTGGCTCTGGAGAACATATGTTCAGGCAGAGAGAGCCTGCCCCCTGTTCACCGCCATTGGAAGGGAAAAGCGATGACACCTATTGGCATGGTCAAGGCTTCCCCCAATACCCCCTCTTGTTGCCGCAAAGGGGGTGAGGTCTCCGCCTCACGCCCCTCCCTCTAGGAAAATCGCCAAAGAATTCCGCCCAAGGCATGACACCGCCAAAGTTGTGACGTATTGCTATGGGAAAGGCGAAACCTGCCAATAAAGGAACATTTCTTTGTGACCCTTCAACAGCAGCCTTGACGTAGCAGAGAAAAGATTAACCTGCAAAAGAACATGAATGAGGGTGTGGAGGGTGGGAGAAGCTCTGGAACCAACTGGTGCCTGGAGGTAAGATTCAAATTCTCTTGTGTAAGCCAGACAGTCCCTTCCCTTACCTGGCCATCCCCTGGCAACACCTCCCCAGGCAGGATTGGACGCTGGGCTTGGATAGGCGGAGACCCCTGGCATCCTACCTGGGAAGGCGATGCCAGGCCTGAACTACCAGGGAGTTGCCTCTGGGATCAGGGGGCTGCGTGCGTCCACGCAAAAGTCCCCCCCCATTGATGTGTGGAGCGGTCATTCCAACAGGAGGAAGTGATGGCCACCAACTTAGATGGCTTTAAAAGAGGATTAGACAAATTCATGGAGGAGAGGGCTATTGATGGCTGCTACCCAGGATTCCTATGCGCTGCACAGTTGGAGGCAGTATATGCTTCTGAATATCACTTGCTGGAAACTGCAGGAGGGGAGAAGGTTCTTGTTCTTAGTTCCTAAGTTGCAAGTTTTCTTTTGAGACCTTTTGTTGGCCATTGTGTGAACAAGATGCTGGACTAGATGGGTCATTGGCCTGATCCAGCATGCTTAGGGATGTGGCTCAGAAGAACTAGAAGACTGAAAGCTTAGGGAAATGGTGGAAATCAGAGGAGGGGAACCTGCAGGGATTGGATAAAAAGACACATGCACACATATTTGAATAGGTTGGTGAGTGAGTCTTTTTGGGTTTTTTCCACCAAAAGCATTGGAAATTTGGGAATAACATAGCCCAAAAATTCAGGCCACACCTGCACGCTAACATTAAAGCACTATCATGTCTCTTTAACAGCCCCGAGTCCCCCCCAAAGCATCCTGGGAATTGCAGGTAAACATGCTAACAGTTGTTACCTCTTTCCCTCACAGAACTACCATTTTAAAAAGCTACAGTTTTGAGAAGCTGTTTTCAACTGATTTTTATTGATAATTTTATGGTTTTTTTCTTTTTGCAAACTTCCCCCCCCCCTTACAATCAAGCGGCATATAAGTTTTATGAAATGAATAAATTTCCCAATGTTCCCTGGGAAGAGGGATGGACTCTGAGTCCCATTAACCCTAATGGACCAGCGGCTACTGCATCTCTTTAAATTCCCATTTCTCCAGAATCATTAAGGGTGCGGAAAGCCAGTTTCTTTTGCCTTTGTGGCCATCCTATCTGGCCATGAAGGTGACCTTGGGCCAGTTATTATCTACGTGTCTTACCTCGCAGGGCTGCTGTGAGGATCTGACGGGTGAGAGTGGAGACATTTATGGCACCCTGTTTTTCTTTAACGAGCGGTTGAATAAATGATAAAGAAATGCTTTTAAAAGGGCTTAATCATAACAACAGCCTATCTGGTTATCTGGAGGATCCTTTGGTGTGTTTATATCTCTGGATTTAGCCAGCTGTGCTTTCTTCCTTTCATATCCTCCTCCCTCTCTCCTTTTTTGTTTTGTTTTTTTTTTGTTTGTGTGTGTCCTCTGAGAAGAGGTAAACTGCAACCAGGATCCAAAATGAGGACTGCTAGCATAAAAACAAAAAACTTTTGCAATTTGAAAAAAAAGGAAAGAAAATCACCTTGGATCTATCTGGCATAGTTTCCATTGCAAGTTATTTAGGAATGAAACATGGGCTAGCTGGTTCATTAATATACATTATCCAATTGCAAACACTCTGACTGAGAAGGAAAGCTGTTTGCTTTTCTGGGGGATGCTGGTCGCTTTTTAAAACCCTGGGATTTTTTTTTTTTGCTCTTCTGCTGCACAACAGTGGACAAACCCAGTACGGTGGCAGAAGGTTATAGGTACTGTAAGTTATATTTAGCTAAAAATAAGCCCACAGATCCAAGGCGCTTCTTCTGCTCTGCTATAAAAAGACTGCATATGTTTGGTGCAGGTTTTCTTAAGGTAAGGGACAAAGCTTTGGATGCTCCAAGGCAGATAGATTTGCCCATATGGGAAGGCGGTCTTTCGCTGATGATTTTGCAGACAGAAATTGCCCATCTGCACTGTTTGCAGGTGTTTTGAATGATTATATTATTAGCTCTGTCTGTTCAACTTTGCTTTTTTATGGTGGCTTTAGTATTGCAGTAAATAAAAAAAAGAGAGAAATATATAAGCAGCCATCTGCTTCCCAGTTTTTGACTCGCGTTCTTTGTCAAGAAAGAAAAAAGAATTTGCCGATTTTTATCTCTTAGTTCTGAAATGCTGGCAAATGGGAAAACACACGCAAATACACGAGAGAGAGAGAGAGAGAGAGAGAGAGAGAGAGAGAGAAAGAAAGAAAGAGAAAGAGAGCATAGCTGCCAAGTTTTCACTTTTCTCGCGAGGAAGCCCATTCAGCATAAGGGAAAATCCCTGTAAAAAAGGGATAACTTGGCAGCTATGGAAGAGAGAGAGAAACCAAAATCTTTCATTGCTCCCCCCTCCCCAAATTCTGACTTGCATGTTAAACGGAAAGAGAATTTTTTGTCTTATTTATTATTTATGTGCCTGTGATTGATCTATTTAAATATACAATCAACCGCATTCTGCAGTCATTTAGACGATGCCAGTATGTCGAAGCACTGTAGCACATTCATAGCATGTTGTCCAAGATCCGGCTCTCGTTCCCGGCAAATTAGGGAGAATGTGTAGAGAGGGGAGTTGAGCCTTGTTAAGGCTTTCCCACCACTTCTTTTTTCCCAATTGGTAAAATGAAAGCCCCGCAGAGATGAAAATTTTCATTTTGTTCTGCATCTGCTCTAAATTTTTTGTTGCAATGCCCAATCTAAAAATTTCAGGCGGCTAGCAAGCCTTTTAGCTCTTGGGAAATGAAACCACCAGATTCCACTTTGCATTTTGTTCAAACAAACAAACAAACAGCCCTGTATTTCCCTTTGGCTAAGATCTTATTGTAAATCTTACATGTATGCCCTGTCCAGTCAAAACCCCCTGCACTGTGGATTAGTAGTTTAGTTAGTGAGGCTGTTCTCCCAAGTGCTGTTGGACTTAGAATGATACCATGTAAAGTTGGTGTTGCTGTTCAGTCCTAAGTAGGCCTTTAACTGTCCTTGATTTCTTGACTCCTTACTTGACTCTCTATGCTATCGTAGTGATCAGGCTAACCACTGACAGACCCAGCAACCTCAAGGCAAGACTGGATACCCATGTCTGCTGTTCAGCCAAGACGCCTCGCTGAATCCTAAGGGAGAGCCATCCCTAAGCATTAGGTTGGAAAGCCATGTTCTCAATGGGTGGATGCTTTGTGGGGGCCAGATGATCTGAGAAAAATCCATCACCCATGGTGGGTGGTGCCCCCTTAAAAACAGCGGTTGCACACACATTGTTTTGTAAAGAAATAAAAGTAGTATTTACTTACATAATCTAATCTTCTAACCTCCACATGTTTAGGCACAATTTTCCTAATATACACGGTTTTTTTTTACGCATATACACACATAATATACACATTTTGGAAATCCAATTTTCCCTAATACAGTGGTACCTTGCATGGGCGTAGGCAGGGGGGCAGGAGGGGGAAGCTGCCCCCCCCAGAAGCAAAAAAATAATGTATTTTACAGACCATAACCAGCACTTTTCCCCTGCAAAAACTGAAGTGGAAAGGGCTTTGCTTTAGCGAGAGCAGCTCAGTCTCCGCTTGCTGGGGGCGGGAACACAGCTGTAACAAAAACACATCAAATAAATAAAGCAAAGTGGCTACCGGTAGTTAAGCAGTTAAGACAATGGAGCAGCTATCCCCAGGCAAGATTAGATAGCTCACCACTTCACCCTATTGTTCTTCAGTGGGAGTTGTTAATGAGCATTCAGGGATCGCATTAAGAGTTCTATTGGTGATTTAATGAGGGTGCAGAGGATTCAATTTGACCAAGGTGGCTCTGCAAGGCTATAAAAGGAAGTGAATAAGAAAAGGGGGGGTGTAGCTTTGATAGACACAGTGATGTTTATAAAAAGCAGTGGTGTTCCAGTCTGCCCCTCCTCCTGCATCTGTATACTGTAAACCAGGGGTGGCCACCTCTCAATAGACTCTGATCTACTCACAAAGTTAAAAACCGGGAGTGATCTAGCCCCTTTGGGGGGGGGGGTTAGGTCAAAGCTGTTGAGTTTTTTTTTTTTAAGGAAGGGAAGCCCTGTTTTTTGGGGTTTAGGTCAAACTTGTTGAACTTCTTTTAGGAGGGAGGGAGGCCCATTTTTGTTTAGGGCTTCAGGTCATAGTTCAGCATTTTTTAGGGAGGAGGAAAATTTTGGGTGAGCTTTTTTTTAGGGGTGCCAGTGATCTAGCAGTGATCTACCACAGACATCCAGTGATCTACTGGTAGATCACAATCTACCTGTTGGACATGCCTGCTGTAAATCAAGCAGAGAGAAAGCTGCTTACAAGGCTCCTGTATCTTCCTCTTGCTGCAGAGTTCCAGCATCACAGCGTCACCCAGAGGCACCCACAAATATGAGTTATCCCTCTCTCTATTTCTTCCTTCCTTCCCTCCCTCTTCCATCCTTGATAAAATACTGGGGGGGGGCAGATAAGCTCCACATAGAAAGCCCATCAACATAGGGGGATGACTCTTTCAAATATGGTATTTACCAGTAATTTGGGGGGGGGAGAGGCACCTAGGCCTCTAGGAGTTGGCTGCTATGCCTAGGAGTAGGGCAATTCAAGAAAGCAGAATGATGCATATGCCATGGTAATATATCAATAGAATCATGGATTTGTAGTCGGAAGGGACCACGAGGGTCATCTAGTCCAACCCCCTGCAATGCAGGAATTTTTCCTAAGGTGGGGCTTGAACCCATGACATGGTTGAAATATTATGCTGATATGCAGCAATGCCTCGGAGCTGTTGTGACTGCGGCCGTGCCTTGCCTCGCCCTTGCCCGCCCTGCCACTCCCTCTCACCTGCCCGACCCTCCCGTCCTCTTGCTGCAGAGTTCCAGCATCACAGCATCACCCAGAGACACCCACAAATATGAGTTATCCCTCTCTCTATTTCTTCCTTCCTTCCCTCCCTCTTCCATCCTTAATAAAATACAGGGGGGGGGCAGATAAGCCCCACATAGAAAGCCCATCAACATGGGGGGGGTGTGACTCTTTCAAATACGGTATTTACCAGTAATTTTTTTTGGGGGGGGAGAGGCACCTAGGCCTTTAGGAGTTGGCTGCTATGCCGTCGTGGCTGCGGCTGTGCCTTGCCTCGCCCTCGTCCACCCTGCCACCCTCTCTCGCCTGCCCGACCCTCCCGTCCTCTCCTGCCAAGCAGGGTAGCCACCAATGCTGCCAGTCCCAGAAGCACAAGGTGGCCGCTGCCGCCACGATGTCACTGGGCCCGCTGGCCCTGTAGCCCCGCCCACGTTCCCACTTCATGGCCCCTCCCCTCCCGTGCCTTGGCCCCGCCCCTGAATGACCATGGCTCCCTCCCCCCAGTTTTGATCCTGGCTACGCCCCTGGTACCTCGACTTATGAACGACCCGACAACCGAATTTTTTGACTTACGAATGGGGCAAATGGCCCTACGCTTATGAATTTCTCGACATCCAAACGGAAACCGCGGCGGTTTTAGATAGGGTTTTTTCGACTTAAATTTTTAGATGAGGTTGCTTTGCCTTATGAATTTTTCCGTTTCCAATGCATTCCTATGGGAAATCGCGTTTCCAATGGCGCTTCTCGACTCACGGATTTTTCGACCTACGAAGGTGCCTTCGGAACGGATTAAATTCGTAAGTCGAGGCACCACTGTATAATGCATTTTTAAAGGCAAACTGAATTGAGTTTCTCTTCCATCCTCAGAATGGAGCAGCAGGTAGTGGCAGTGCCATGGATTGGCGCAGCTGAGAAATGAATTTGGCATGACTTGGCATTGATTGGAAAGTCAGCTACCAGATAAATATTGGGGAAAGGGAGGGGGCAGGCAAGGCATTAACCAGGGGCTTTGCCAGGTTGCAATGGCCCTCAGAACTGTCCTGGGATTCTGCCTCCTGATGCTGGACCACAGAATGGCTACCATGCTCCATCCTGGCCTGCCAAACTGAATTCATGTAACAGAGATGCGTATTGGGATGTTTTGTGCCTGCTCTCCCTTCCTCATCTGTTAGCTGCACACCATAAATTGAAAGGGGAGGGGGAAACCGCAAGCCAAAGAAATAGATTTTATTTTTAAACTGCTGCAAATAATCGTGTTAGTCATAATTGTTATTACTTTTCCTTTGGGGAATCAATTGTTATCAACGCTCAACTCTTTTGTTTCTCTTCAGGATCTCCGGGCTACGTAGCAATTTATAAAAACACCAGACCATGGGCTAAGTCCGTGTCCTTAGGGTTATGAGATGTTGCTAAGTATCAAAACAAAAATCCCAGTGTTCCAGTTCTTTAACTTCACTAAGTTTAATTAGCCATTCCAATTAACCTTCCTTTTGTGTTCCCTTATGTTTAAAGGGCTATAGCAAAAGTAATGTAGAATTAAAGTCATTTGGAGAAAAGTAGAAAAGGGGGGAAACGGTGGCGCTATTATCCTAGGTTTTACAAAAGTACATGAAAACTCAGGCTTACTAATTAATTTTGGGTGGACAGGAGATTGGACACTTGAGACATCGGCTTGTACAAAATAATGTTGCATTTTATTATTATTATTATTATCATTATTATTATTATTATTTATTGTTATGATTTGTAGCAGTAGTAGTAGCAGCTTTGTAGCTTGCTTTCTCCCAAGGTGAGACACAAAGTGGCTTCCAACACTTAAAAAAAAATTCATTATTAAATTTGTTGGCATCCGTCTGTCTTGGAAGACAGTGGAAGAGTGTGGGGGTGAAGTCAAATGATTGGAGAGTTAAAGCACTTGCTGTGGCTGTAGAGACCGATATGGGAAAGATATGGTTTGTTGCAGCTGGGGCAGATACATCAAGGCATTTCTTCTCTCTGCTCCTCCTCCTAGTGGTCCTCCTCTGGTCACTGCTGTGGACCTGATTGTCTGTCTCCAGGCACTGTAGTCATCTGCAAGGAATTCCCACATGGAGGTGTTAATGTTTCCAGCCTTCATGTCATGTTTGCAGACATCTTTGGAACTCCCTGCCTCTTGATATCAGACAGCTGTCTTCACTGTACTCTTTCTAGTGCCTGCTTAAAAAAAAAACATTGTTTAGGAAACCTTACACAGATATTTATAATGTTGATGTGAGTTTTAACCTGTTTTTAGTCTATTATTTTATTTTTATTTTTGAACAGCCTAAATTATTGTTGTTAATTTACTTATCGTTTGATTTTATTGGGTTTCTTTTAAAAGCACGTGGAGGTATTTTAACAATCAAGCGACGTACACATTTTATGAAATTGAAAGCAAGCAAGCAAACAAACAAATAGCACAAGGGTCTCGAAGGCAGCCATCTCACAAGGCTAACCCTAAAAATGTGTGCATGTGTAACACAGGGTTGCAATTTCTCCTTCCCATCTCTCCCACATGTCTGTGATGTGCCCACATGCTCTAGCTTCCCTGCTGCCCCAGATACGGGCCATATCCACAGCATACATTCAAAGCACATGGCTTCCTCCCAAAGAATCCTGATAACTGTAGTCTGTTAGGGTTGATGGGAAATGTAGCTCTTTGAGGGGTAAACTATAGATCCCAGGATTCTTTAATGAAAGGCAATGTGCTTTAAATGGGCCTTAACTGTATGGTGTGAAAGCATACCCTCCAACATTTTTCCAATGAAAATAGGGCCATCCTATTCCAAACCCTCCAAGATTCCTCCAGTGAAAAAAGAAATGTCCCTTCCAACATTCCTCTGAACGTCCGGTGCTATTTTTCTAGAAAAAGAGGTGCCAGAACTCACCATAAACTCCTCCCATGCTCTCTTATAATGGCAATAGTGCCCACCTGAGTGGTGCCGGAACTGAATCCCAGCAAACTCTGGCTGAAAAAAAAGCCCATGGGACATCCTATCCCATACCCTCCAACATTTCTCTGATGCAAATAGAGAGGTCCTAAGGAAGAGCAGGACATTCCAGGATCAAATCAGAAACCAGGATGACTTCTGTAAATCTGGGACTGTCCCTGGAAAATAGGGACACTTGGAGTTTGTTAAAGGTGCTGAGAGTTGTTAGAAGACCCCCTGCTATTCCCCTCAGAGTGCTACAATTCCCAGAGTTTCCTGGGAAGAAGGATTGACTATTAAGCCCCAGACACAAAATAGATGATGATGATTCATCTGAGAATCACAGGGCAGTTTACAGTATAACATTTAAAGCACAATGATTCCAATTCAAACAGTTGTGGCTTCCTACAAAGAATTCTGAGAGCTGCAGTTTTTTGTGGGTGCTGAGAGCTGTTAGGAGATCTCTATTTCCCCATCACAAAGCTACAACTCCCAGAGTTCCTTGGAAAGAGAGAGTGATTCTTAAAGCACCCTTTCCTCTCTCGTGCCATCAATACAGTCCCATCAAGTGATATAAGAGCCACTGTAGTCCTCTTGATCTGAGAGTCAATCATTCTTGAAGAGCAACTTCAAAATTGGGAACCTAGGATCATTCGACAATGTGACTTTGAAGATCCAGTATCAGGCCATCTTGGTAAAAGAGAGAACTTTTTGCAGAGAGAGAGAGAGAGAGAGAGAGAGAGAGAGAGAGAGAGAGAGAGAGAGAGAGAGAGAAGAAAAAGAAAAAGGAGTGAATAATCCTTTGCTCCAGGCCTTGGCAATACACTGGATTAAGCTCATTACTAATTAGACACAATTGTGAAGCACAATTATTTATGAACCTTCAATGGGCTGAATTCATGAAAGGAATAATGAGTACATATTTTCCTTTTGTAGAATATTAATGAAGAAATGGCACTGCTATTCATTATTAATCTACTTTCAAACCGTAATGAATACTTCCAGTGGCAAATCCCAAATTTCTATATTTACAGAAACAGTGGTGTGTATGTTGATGACGGCACAGCCTCGCCCAATCTGCAAATGAGGGAACGCTGCAATTATCAGCAGAGAGATTTCCTGAAGTCGGTGAGCAGTGCTAGACTATAATATTAACCGGGGGGGGGGGGGGGAGAGCGGGCTTCTGATTCATTAACATGCTCACAAGTGAAAAACAACAGTGATTCCAAGATTAGCATTCATAAATCTGACACTGTGCTTTTAAAATAAATAAATAAGAAAAAGTTGAATTGGGATGCCAGGCTGTTTACACAAACATAGCTGAGGGAGGGGGAGTTCCAGATCACTGAGGCCCAGCAAGGTATTCTGCAAAAAGTCTTAGGGGCACTTTATATAAGCCCAGATTGTGATGTCCATCTTAACACATAAAACCCTAACAGAGTTGGACCCCAAATATGAGGAAATGTCTCCTCCCATGCGTACTGGCCTGGGTGGTAAGATCAGCAGAGAGGCCCTGTTAACAGTGCCATCACCCTCTGAGGTCCAAGGAGCAATGGCATATGGCAGGGCCTTCTCTGTGCTGGCCCCAGGCCATGCAACTCCCACTTCTCTGAGCTGCACCAGCCCCCCATCATTGTATGTTTTTCCCTTGGCAGGTCAATATGCATCTCTTTGCCTAGGTCTTTGGGGGCCAATGAGCAATAGAAAACCTTGCTGTTCCTCGCTTATGATCTTAATGGTAGTTTTAATTGTTATTTAAATTGTTTAAATGAAATCACTGGACTCTTGTGGCCTTGAGGTAAAAGGATAAGTTATAAATCCTATTATTATTAAGATTGAAGATTATTAAGATTGAAGCCAGGCTCAGGTATGGGAAGAACTATAGCCCAGTTGCAAAGCACAAGTTAAACAGGCTGTTGGATTAGATGGCCCTTTGGGTCCCTTCCAGCTCTACAATTCTAATATTCTAAGTTTTACATGCAAGAGGCGCCAGGTTCAAACCAGCTGTGGAAGGCCCTTGCCTAAACCCCTGCATAGCTGCTGCATAACAGCGTAAGTCAGGCATCTTCAAGCTTTTCAGACCCATGGCCCACTTTTTACTTTTTACTTAAATGCGCATTTGGAGACACAATGGGAAACCTGGAAGTAGGGGTGGACAAACCTGATAATTTTGTTTCTCTCAGTTCCTCATTTCCCCCCAATCTTAAATTCAGTTCCCCGCATTTCTGCAGCCATTTGCTTAAAGAGAGAGATCCTTGTGAGAAGTAGTCCGTATTTCAGTGCATGGAAACGGTGCTGCATGTGACCAGTGAAGAGTGGAACAGGAACAAAAAGCCTCTTTACATCCCTCTGAGCACCAATGAAGCCCAGCAGCCTTGACTCTGGGAAACCGGGCCTCGGTCCCACCTCTGCAACTGTCTCATTACAAAACCTTGGGACTCAGCTACATTAGTAAAGTAAAGCGCTTTACTGTAAATGAGTTATAACACTTTGACACCAGATGGCGCCGTGGAGACCCATCCTCCAGCAACGGAATTTCCCTTTAAACGGGTTCTCCAGTTATGGAGAGCATGCATTGCGGGAGGGGAATCAGGATGACCCTGCTGTTGCTAGGCAGATTAGGCAAAATGGCCACTGACATGACTGGACATTTTGGTGCTGTTGCTGGGTAGAAAAGCTTGTTGCAGATTGGAGTAAGGGTCGGCCCCTAGCCTATAAAACCCTCTGCGTGACTATATTGGTTTCACTTTTGCCAAGCACTTCGGATTTCCTGCCCGCCCACCTCCTTTTTTAAGGATGCTTTGCATATTAACATTGCTGTGCCTGCCTTGGGGCAGGGGCCCGGTAGGAATTTTGCCATCTGGCTGATTGGCTGTTGCCATTTGGTTTTTGCCTACTGCATAGCAAATCGTCACAACTTATAAGGTTAGCGGTTAGTAATTGGTTAAAATTGGCTGGTAAGAGATTGGCTGGAAAGAGGAGTATGGAAAGGCTGGAAAGTTACGCTAAATTGCTGCTGCTTATAGAGGTATTCCATTAAAGGAATCCTGGGGCTTGAACGGCTCTCCTCAGTACCCCGTTAGGGGAATTGGGCCTAACACAGAGCAAATTGAGCCTTGGGGAACATTCGAGGGAGGACAAGAAGGGCCTGGTACCCAGCTCAGTCCTCCCTCTGAGAATGTTTATCTACTGACTTCCACAAAATGCCTAGAGGAAGTCAGTGCAGAATCTGTCCCAGGGTGGGGGACAGATGGGTTAACCAACGCCTCAGCAACCACTCACATTTGATTGTATTTTAATAAAGTTGTGGCCGAAATAATGCCAAAAACCTTAAACTTAATTAATGTGTGTGTGTGAATTTATTGGGAGGAATCCGGTGACCTCAACACGCAATGAAGTTTACAATGTGTTTAACTGAATCGCTTTTTTGATGTGTCTAGATCCAGCCTTGGTCGGCCAAGTCATTCTCAGCTTCAATTGCCCAGAAATAAAATGAGGATGATGGAAATATGCCTACAGCAGGGATGGAGGAACCTCAATATATTGTTCTACAAAAAAAAAAACTCCTGTCATCACTAACCATTGGCCATGTTGGCTGGGTCTGATGGGAGTTGTAGTCTCACGGCATCCATCTGTGACTTGCAGTGTTGCTTAGAAAGAGGACTGCAATCAAGTTTGCAGAGCGGTTTTTCAACTTCCACATCCTATAGAGATGATAAAACAGGCCTTGCATTTGTCACCCATAGCACAGCCTAATATCTGTCCACAGTTGCAAGAATGAAACCGGGGAGAACCATCCGTCTGGCTTAATTAATCTGGAATAAAAGCCTGCACTCTTCAGCCTGCGCCTTTGGTCTATCATTGGGCTTCCATTTGTCAGAAACAAACTTCTTTATTAAACACAATAGTGCTGTGCTTAGCTGCTTTCCGAATCCTTAGGGAGTAAAGGACAATAAAGACAAGTCACACACAGAAGGTTTAATTGTATATTTGAGGGTCAGCGGAAATTCCTGGTTATATCAATCACATGTAATATTTGGAACTCACTCAGCTCCAACTTTTAGGCATGATTGGAATGAGTCGCGTTCCCAAAGGGCTTCAACTTCATCTGTGTGTGTGTGTGTGTCTGTACTGTCGCACAACAATAGATCTCTTATTGAATTTTTATATCCCAGTGATATATCTGATCATTAGCTTGGAATACTGGCTCCTGTTCCAACCAAGAATCAGAAGCCCAGATAAATCTTGCTGCATTTTAGGTTTAAGACAGAGGAAACTTGTTAGTCGTGGCTTCTTTTATTAGCGCCCTGCAGTTTGATTTAGTCTTGGACATAAAGAAAAATGGGGAGGGAGGTGAGTGAAATCAATGTACCCCTATTTTAGGATTCCGGCACAATTCATTCACTGGGGAGGTGCATGAAGAGATCAGGGATGGAGAGGCAGCAAACCGGGTATATGACAGTAGCAGGTGGTGGTTTGAGGAGGTGGTGCTCCTCTGACCTCCTGGCAGCATAGCCCCTGCTTGCTTACCGGGAAGGAGAGGGGCAGGGTGGCAGGGAGGTCAGTGCGGTATAAGCAGACATCAGAGACAACACAGCATTCCTGCTGATGTGCACTGACCTTCCCACTGCCTTGTGCCAGTGATCAAAGAATCATAGAGTTGGAAGGGGCCATGAGGGTCATCCAGTCCAACCCTCTGCAATGCAGGAATACCTTCCCAATGTGGGGCTCGAACCCACAACCTTGAGCTATCCCAGGCAGCAGCAAATCTGTGGCTTGGGAGGTCAGGAAAGTGCCATTGTGCTTTTCCAGCATCTGTTACTTGTAAATAAGTTCCAGGACCTCGTCAAAAGAACATATTTTTATTATTATTAATATCATTATTATTATTTGATGATGCGCCCTTCATCCTAAGGTCCCAGGGAGAGTTGCAGAATTAAAACAACTGAAAACAAATTATGAGCTGCCCAAGGGAGGAGGCTGGCGGCAGCAGCAGCGCTGGCAGGAAAAATAGGGACATACCAGGATCAAATCAGAAGGTATGATAGATGTGTTAAGATATCTATATTGCACAGGTTTGATATTTATTCCTTCTCCACCATGAACTTTAAAAACTGTAGTTCGAGGGAGGAGGCAGTGCACAATGACCGTTCCCCACATAAAAGGGGAGGCACATTTTTGCACAGTCGCGCGCAGCCCCCTGGGATCCCTGAGGCAGCCCTGGAAGTTTGGAGGCTGGCGCTGCCTTCCCGGGCTGGATACTGGTGGTCTCCGCCCATGCAGTTACCTGTCCAATCCAGCTCGGGGAGGCGTTGCCGGGGGGGGGGGGGTGGGGATTGGCCAGGCAGGAGGAGGTAACCTTACCGTGCTGAAGCTGAAGCAGAGTCATTCCTGGGAAGCAGTCAACAGGCTCCAGAGCTTTCCCACCCTCCACTCCCCAAAAATTAATGATTGCATTACAGGTTATTTTCTTCCACATGTCTACATGCACGCAGGCGCTGCTACGACAAGGCTGCTGTTGAAGGGCTGGAAAGGAATTTCCCGTAACAATTCATCACAACTTTGGCGGGTGCAGGCCTTGGGCGGAATCCTTTAGTCATCTACATAAATGGGGGGCGGGGCGGGGGGCAGTGACACCCCACCCCCATTGTGGCAGCAATAACAGGGTTCCTGTAAATGGGGCTAAGGGGGAGGCATTGACCATATGCAATAGGCTGTCATTGCCCTCCCCCTCCAGCGGCTATCTGCCCACCCCCCCCCCCCACATGCTGGATAACCCTGAAATTACCCAGATCCCCGGCTGGGGGCTGGGAAGGATATACGCCCAATGCCTGAGCCAAGGTCTCCCTACATCCGAACTCTTAATAAAGTTGAGGCCAATTTTAATCCCATAGAACGTGGTCTTGTGTCATCATCTGCTCGGGGGCTGCCTGGGGCTTTGGGGGACTCCGCCTGACCACGCAAATGGTTTGCTCCCTCTCCGGCCATCAGTTCTCATGAGTCTTTGGGGATAAGTCAAGAGATATGGAAATAGGTCTTTTGCTATAAAGTAGCATCAACAAGCTGAACAGTGATGGTGCACAAGCGGACTGTTTGGGGGGCAGTAGAGAGAGCACAGCCCTGCTCACATGTTCCATTCAAAGAGAGAGCTACATGGAGAGTGAACTAGGGCTATTGCACACCGAGCTGGTCCCACCACAGATGCCTCTGCAATTCACATTTGAAGATTTCAGTGTTCAACAAGCAGCCTTTGTGAGCCAGGTCGGGAGTTTTGGCTCCATTTTGCCTTCCATGCATGGAAGATATGTGGTAAGAAAAAAGCTTGGTAAGATAAATCTCTGCATGTGCTTCTCAGGCTTTCCTGATATCCACTGAAAACCACACCCTCGCAGATAATACTTTTTTTTAAAAAAATAATAATCTCAGGGTGCCCTGCCTGCGTCACCCCTCTGCCCATTTTATCCTCATAACAACCAGGTGAGGTGGGCTAGAGTGTGACCCAAAGTCTCCTGGCTTGCTTCATGCCTGTGAGTGGATTTGAACCCTGGTCTCCCTTACCGTAGCTCAATGCACACTATAGCACACCAGCACGAGTGAGAAACATCACCAAAATCAGGATTCCGAAATGTAACATGGAACTGCGGAAAAACAGAGGTGATGGGGTGTGTGAGTGTGGGTGTTTAAGCAGTGATTTAGTGTGCCATATCTTTCATGCAAGTCAGTCGAAAGTCTGTCCACTCGACTCTTTCGGAGCAAGTCTGAGCAAGAGCCCAGTTCAATGTCAAGCTGGTGGTTTGTGCCTGTTATTTTTAGGGGAGCGGGCACTAACCTGATACCAGCATAAAAGCCAGTTGCCAGAGCTTAGAACGTGGAACCACATGCCCTAAATCTGCCTCTCCCTCCATCCCCCAAACAGTCTTGTAGCATGTCTTTAACAAGGCAGAGCTCTATGCACATGCGGACATAAAAATCGGGAGGTTTCGCACATCACTTTCCTTATAGCTTATTAAGTCCTGATGGGAGCCTCCTTAATCCCCATCATCCTGACAGCATCGCCAGCCAGCTGCTCTGGTCGTCTCCTCTGCCGTCGCATCCAGCTGTTCTAAAACAGCACACGTGTGTGCACCAGAGCAACGCGGAGGAGGGAGACGTCCCTGCCATCTGCCGCTGCAGGAAGAGTGCCATCCCCTGTTAATGTGCTGACCTAGACAGCCACTTAGGGCTCAAGGCAGGCCCTGGCTGGACCACCAATGCCCTGCAATGATGGGATCCTGATTGCTGAGACATGTTTCCTTGCTGGGTTTCATCTCCACCTTTCCCCTCCCGCTGCTTTTGCCTGAGAGGGATGCCGTTTCTCAAGCTGATTTCTCGGAGTTTGTTTTCCTGCATGTAACATTTCAGAGGTGATCTCGAAAACCAATTTTACACTTAATAAAGTTTAACTATATCTTCATTTCAAAACCAAGCAACAGGCACTGAAGAGAATGTTTGTCTTTCTTTCCTCCCCCGTCCACCCCAAAAAGAAGTCTTTGAAAAAGCCAAATGGCATCTTGCGGTGGGATATTTAGTTCACTTGCCCGTGTAAAACCACGTTGAGTGATGTTTGTTCACATTGAAAAGATTGTGGAGCTTTTTTCCCTGCTGCCTACGGAAAGCAACACCTGTTCCTCCAGGGATTTCTCACTTACCCCTCTTGGTTTACATCCATTGCAATCTCTGTTTCTGTAAACTAGCTGAGCTAAGCTTCCTGACATGATTACACCGTGTGTGGGAGACTGGTGGCGAGTGTTATTGTTTTACAAGCTGGAATTTGGGGGCTGAACCCCAAGAGAGAGACTGAAACACCAGCCCTTGGCACCTAGATATTCAATCCAAAGAGTTAAATAATTCCCAACCTGGAGACGCCTGTAAAACTGAAGCACCACCACTGAGCTGTGGCCCTTTCCTTGAATTACAGAAGCCAGAATAGATACCACATTCCATCTCAGCCATGCCCAACAAGAACTGGACAGCCCTGCTGGATAAAACCAAAGAACGTCCTAGGCCAGTATCCTCTGCCCCACAGTGACCAACTAGGAAGACCACAAGCAAACCATAATTGGGTTGACCTCCTTGTGCTGCCCTCATTTGCAGCCTGAGAGCCAGAGGCCTACATTTCCCCACAATCTACTATTTATTTTTGAAAGTTGCTTGTTCACTATGATTTGGAACCTATTCAGGTGTCTTAACCAGATTTTACATAGTGGTTCCTGAGGTCAAAGAACAGCTATTCATCTGTGTTCAAATACTGTTGGACACCATTTTGAATCAAGATGGCGGGCTGAACCATATAAAATTGCAGTGATTTTTAGTGAAATTTTGCATTATAGTTTCTGAGATCAAAGAGCAGGCTTTCCTCTGATCTAGAAAGGGGGTGGAGCTTGGGCAAAAAGTTTACATATTTTTTTTTGTCTAGACCTTTGTAAAAAAAATTGCAGCCTCTCTATGTGCAGATTTATTTATTTTTGCAACCTCTTGAAATGGCAGCTTATTTCCCCCCTTTTTTCTAGGGGGAGGGAGGAGGGGGGAAAATAGTTCAAAAGCAGTAATTGTGGAAAGAAAAAGACATTTTCACCAAGTGGTTCTCAATTATCGCATCAACAGCCATCCTCTTGTGTGTAAATTGTCTTTTTTCTTATATTAAAAAATGCCCTCGAGTGTAAGAACTCTCTTCGGGATTGTTCCAAATGAAATATCTTATTTTCTCGAAAGAATGATGGTCTCTTGGGAAGAGAATTGCCAAGAGTTGTAAGAAAAGCAAGGTGTTGCAATGTAATGTAACATTATGATTTAAAAGTGTTAAAGTGTCTGATTATCATTTTTTCCCCTTAAGTATTGTACAAGCCATATTCCTCCATCCTATCCATTGCCTGAGATAAACCACAGGATAATTCCACAAATGGGAGACATGATGTTTCTGTATTAATGTGATAGCCTTGGGCATGTTCATAAATTTGTCTGCAAGCATAATTGTAAATATATCTTTTACATTTGGGTCACTTACACTATTCCCCCTGTTACGCATATATATCAAATTATGGAATGGATCCAGCCTTTGCAGATGTGAGAGAATCAGCCTACAATAATTCTAGGTTGATGGTGTAACTTGCACCATTCGGAAGGCCACACAAATTACCGGTACAAGAAGTCCTACTGTAAGAACATAAGAACCATCTGGATCAGGCCAGTGGCCCATCTAGTCCAGCATCCTATTCTCACAATGGCTGACCAGGTTCTGCAAAGGGAAACTTGCAAGCAGGATTCAACCACAGGAGCAATATCCCTTCTGGTGGTTTCCAGCAACTAGGATTCAGAAGCATTTCTGCCTCCGGCTGTGGAGGCAAAGCATAGCCATCATGGCCACAACCCCCTCCTCCCTGTATGGTCTCAAATTGTGCCTGCAATTTGTATATGTGCTCACAAACAGGAACACTGTTCAAAGCTGCACAGACGTCAACTTTGCTGTAATAGGTATTGTCAGACTCACTTAGTAATATAACTGTTTCTTTTAATATGAAGCACAGTTTAGGCCTAGAGCCACTAACTAAAACCAGCCTTCTTAACAACCACTGGGGCTGCTTCTTCCTAGGCTGCATTGGGGAGGCATAGTGGGGCCATGGCCTCGGGCACACAATTTTGAGGGGGCGCAAACCAGGTACCCCCTTGCAGGAGCCCCGCAGGCATCAGGGCGATTCACCTGCCAAGGGCTGTGTTGGCTGGCCAGGCTACCCCTTGTATGGGTGGGAAGGCAGTGGAGGATGGTTCTGCTTGGCTCCAGTGGGGGGGGGGTCGCTCCGTCAACATCAGAGGCATGGGCTGGGCTGGTGCTGCAGGCTTCGTTCACCCCCTGCATCCCGACTCATGAACCCCTGGCGTGTGCCTGCCCCGCCTTGGGCACCAGCAACCCATGCTACGACGACCAAGGCAGAATAGAGCAGTGCTATTACTTCCCTTGGGATGCGGTTGGCGCTGTGGTCTAAACCACTGAGCCTCTTGGGCTTGCCAATCAGAAGATCGGTGGTTCGAATCCCCGCGACAGGGTGAGCTCACTTTGCTCGGTCCCAGCTCCTGCCCACCTAGCAGCTCGAAAGCACGCCAGGGCAAGTAGATAAATAGGTACCGCTCCGGCGGGAAGGTAAACAGTGTTTTTGTGCACTGCTCTGGTTTCGGTGTTCCGTTGCACCAGAAGCGGCTTAGTCATGCTGGCCATATGACCCGGAAAAACGCCGTCTCCCTCGGCCTGGAAAGCAAGTTGAGTGCCGCAACCCCAGAGTCATCTGCAACTAGACTTAACTGTGAGGGGTCCTTTACCTTTTGATTACTTCCCTTGATCTGGACCTACATTACCAGGGCTCTTAGCAATTTCCCATTGGGAGGGACACCTGCACCTTTCAGCACTAGTGATGCCAAGGAGGTTAAAAGGAGCCACATTGCTTTTTCCAGGCCTCCATCCTGGCAGTAATGTGAGCCTGTTACCTTGCAGACTCCTCCAATGCAAGCTCGCATTTCTCTCTGGCAGAAGCCACAGAGAAGAGCCTCTCTTGGGCTTTCTGGAGCCCAAGGGAATTGCTTGCTCCACTCCCTCTGGGCATCTCTCAAGCTTGGAAATGTACCATCACCCCAGGGGCTCCAAAGATATCGCAGGGGCCTCTGGGGCCATCACCCATTTCCCAGCTTGAGAGAGGCACCAAGAGAGAGAACTGAGCAGCCCTCCTCCCAAAAGGAAGGAGACCTTCACCCCAGAGGCTCCTGAGATGGTTGCAGGAGCTCCTGGGATCATCTCAAATGTCTCAATGGGAGTGAGCTTGCAGGAGTCAGCAAAGCCTGATTTCCCTCATGCTCTAGCTTCATCTTTACTGCCACAAGGCACTGAGAAATGAAAAACTAGCTTAGATCAGCAATGGGCCCTCTCCTAGCTTGTGGGACTTTGGCTGGTGCCCCATCATGCTGACTCTTGGCACTGCGCCTGCCCCATTCATCGTCTGCACTATGTCATTTACCCGTATGGGGGAATCGCTCAAATTCTCAAAGTGGTTTAACAACCAAACCTTCTTCCCACGAAGCTCTGGGAATTGTAGTTCTGTGAGGGGAATCAGGGCCTCCTAACATTTCTCAGCACCCCAAAGCAAATCTTGGGATGTTTTGGGTAGAAAACACAACTGCTTAGAGTGGTACAATACTGCTTGAGATGTGTAGTGTACATGGGACCTAAGTGTTTGTGTGTGTTTTCAAGACTCTACAGTCATACCTCGGTTTAAGTACACTTTGGTTTGAGTACTTTCAGTTTAAGTACTCCACGGACCTGTCTGGAACGGATTGATCCACTTTCCATTATTTTCAGTGGAATGTTCGCTTCAGGTTAAGTACGCTTCAGGTTAAGTACGGTCTTCCAGAACCAATGACACCCATACTTCGGGTTAAGTACGCTTCAGGTTGAGTACTCTGCGGACCCGTCTGGAATGGATTAATCCACTTTCCATTACTTTCAATGGGAAAGTTCGCTTCAGGTTAAGTACAGACTTCTGGAACCAATTGTGTACTTAAACTGAGGTACTGTACCACTGTACTTGTAACTTCTTTCCTTTTTCCTTTGACAATTTAAAGATATACAGTATATGAGTAGGTTGTTGACCTCCTGAATCCTGAATCTTTTCGGCCTCGCATATATCTTTAAGTGGCACCCCCTGTCTTTGCTGTCATGGCCCCTCAGAAACTCAGGTGAGGCTTTTGGCCAAGGCAATATGTAATTATCCAACTGAGAACATTTTATTAGGGATTAGCAGCTGTCCCCCTATTTTAAACAAACATATTCCTTTCACAGTGTGTTAAAAATAATTTTCTCTCCCCACACAGTGTGTTTATCTTTTCTCAGTAATATTTCACAGCTAAAGTTCTCCTCTTGGAAAGCTCCAGAAACACTACCAGGTTGTTGTTTTTGTCCTGTTAAGCAATAGCAGCAGAAGAAGTAAGGGCACCCACCCTTTCACATCAATGGACAAAAATTGTCCCTCCTGCATTTTGTGTGTGTGTTTCGAATGCTATCTGCATCTGTATCTTTAGAAATAAAACAAATATAAATTATGCATTTTCCAACTTAATTTAAAATGCATTATGCGCTGCAATGTTCTCTGGAATTAATATTATTAGGAGGACAGAGCTGTATGGATTAATTTTGAGTCGGCTTATTCACTCCTTTGTTATTCAATGGCAGGAAACGTGTCCCCAGGTGTCAAATTAATATATTTTTTTAACTTTAAAAAATACATACATCTTTTTCTTTTGTGCTTGATTATTTTGTTACATGGTTTGTTTACAGAATATAAAGTGAAAAATAAAAAGTCAACAACAAAAATAAAACTTTTTAAAGCTGTCGGGGGAAAAGGCCTCTGATTGTACCCATGTAGTACATCACTTCTTATCTATTTTCACCAGTATTTACTATTTCAATGATATTTCACACTGTGCCATGTGATTCTAACATCCTATAACGTGAAGCCAGATATTATATATATATATGGTTTCACATTATAGGATGTGTAAGAGTTGCCTATTTTGGACAGGTTTTATTCTCTTATAAGGAAAAACAAAACACATATTCAATAGCCATGTCAACTTATTGTTTTAGGGAAACCATTCTTTGAGCTTAGCTGTTTTAAATCTCGCCCCCTCCCTCCTTTCCCTTAAACTGGGCAAGAAAATAGAGTCTGCATTCTTAATTAGTCTTCCTTAAACAAAATATCCTTTCATATGCACTAATAAAGACAGAGGATCATTTCTCTCTGGTTTAAATAACTGCTAGCTGTTGTATAAAATTGCAAGAGACATGATGCAGATCAAGATGCCGGCTTGAAGTGGGGAAGAAGGAACAAGCAGCACCATAATAAGCAGATTTTAATGATTTACTATAAATCAGCATTTTTGCCCTGTCAGGGAGATTGAAGAGGCAGACAGCTCCTCACATGTCTGCCTTAGCAAATGCCTTCCTGATGAATCATGTGCTTTGAATCACTGATCACAACATTCAAACAGCACATCCAAATAATGAGGAAAACATTTCCTCCGCATCCTTACGGCTGGCCTAAAATGCCAGGAATATGTGTTTTTAGTGGCATGGTCGTTAAACTCTCACGCTGACGCCGTGTCTGTCTGAAGGAGGGGTAATCACAGCTACCTCTTCCAGGTTAGCACAGACACTGACATCCCCACAGGGCCACTTACTCTGAGGCAGATCTGGTGACTTGATTAGGGCTACGATGGAGGAAAGAGAGGATGGCTTGAGCTGAAGGAAATTCAAAGCAGATGCAAATCTGGTTGTGTTTGCATGCGTGCGGTGCTCCCACACAGCACTAGAATCGAAGAATTGCAGAGCTGAAAGCAGACCCCCGGGGGTCATCTAGTCCAACCCCCTGCAAACGCAGGAATCACTGCTAAGGAATCCCCGAAAGATCTCTTTCAAAACCTTCAACAAGGGAGAGTCGGCCACCTTCCGAGGGAAGTCAGCTTCACTTCTTGATTTGTTTCTGGGCTTCATTCAAAGTAGTGATGCTCAGCATTAAAACCTTTGGTGCCACCATCTACCAGGTTAGTGGCATACCTGCCAAGTTGCTGTCAGAGAAATAAGGGACCGGGCCGGAAATAGCAGACCGGAAGTAGCGCTGCCGCCATTTTGGAACTGGGCGGAGCATGCTCAGAAGTGACTTTTGAGCATGCTCCGCCCAGTTCCAAAATGGCCGCCACACCAGAATAAACCGTGAAAAAAACAAAAAATCCATTTTTTCAGCTAGAAACAGCTGGAAAAACGGGGATTTCCCGGGGAAAACGGGAGACTTGGCAGCTATGGTAGTGGCCACCTCTCAGCAGTCTTTGTCTTAGGTGGCCCTCAAGAGATCCAGAGTTTTCTCCTCAGGCAAGCATTTTATAACTCAAGCTGCAATTCTGTACCAACTTCCTTGAGCACAAGCCCCATTGAGCTCATTGAGGCTTAGAATAAGTGAAGGGTGGGGACACCCTCCTTACGACTGAGTCACTTCCACTTACCAGAGGAAGGGTAATGCAGTGGGGAGGCCGGCATGGAGCAAACACACAAACTCCACCTCCCCATCGTCCCTCTCTGTGTCCTGCTGGAAAGCAGCTATGCATATGTGCTATTGGACGTACTTTCGAGGTGCAATGTACCCTATTGCACTGCAATATGCTCTTTTAAATCTTGTAATCTTTCTCAATTTATATCTACTACTGCAATTTACTGGTCATTTATCTTAGTTCATTTGCAACCCACTTTGAGGACAATTGCTGAAAAGTGGGCTGTAAATTTGTCCAGTAAAAATAAACATTATAAAAACAACAATAAAAAAGTCCCGCAATCACTGTCCCGCAATTGCACTGTGGTCTGGAATACCAGACCAGTTAAAGCAGCTTCTGCAGAATATGGAATGCTAATTTCTGGGAATCACATTATGGGGAAGTGTCGCTGCGCTCATATCCAGCTTGCAGGTTGTGGTTGAGGCAAAATTCCGTTCAGTTTGCATTTCAAGTGGAACTTGACTAACTCCCTAACAATCTGGAAACAGACTCAGCCATCCTTCAAAAGTCATACTTCTCTGAATTTTGCAACGCAGTTCTCCAAACAATGTGCAGAAAAATACAAATATTAGTGAAAAGAGCATACAAAAATGTGTTGCGTTAAGGATAGCCGCTTGCAAAAAAAAAGGCCCATATTTGTCAAAACGTCATATAAAAAAGTGTTTATTTGGAGAATAGTGCACTAAAATATTGGCTTATTTTTAGGAGGATTCCCCCCCTTTTTTTTTTGCTGCAACAATATGGTGAAGCGGATATAAGATTGGAAAAATGAGAAACAGAGAGAAGTAAAAATTATCAAGTTTGTCCATCCCATCTTCCAGCCTTCCCATTGGAGCATCTGGCTGCCCATTGTGAGAATGGGATCCAGGGCCTTTGGTCCTCTCTCTCTCTTTCTCTCTCTCTCTCTCTCTCTCTCTCTCTCTCTCTCTCTCTCTCTCTCTCTCTCTCTCTCTCTGTTCTTGTAACTGAGAACCCAAATCACAAGGAACTGAGTGAGCATAAGGCCACAGGGAAAACCCAAGCAATGAAAAAAAGTTTTCTACATGATGGAAATGCTCATGATGAATTGGCATGGTTGTAGTGACTTGAAAAGGCAGACTCTGGCCTACTGAGGCCAGTTGTGAGGATAAAGCAGAACATCCCACCATTTTATAAAATGGGATAGGAACATAGGAAGCTGCTTTATGGCAAGTGAGAACTTTGGTTCATCTAGCTCAGCATTATCTATACCTACTAGAAGCGGCTGTCCAAGATTTGAGGCTGGGGTTCTCCAAGCCCTGCCTGGAGATATCAAGGATTGAACTTCTGCATGCAAAGTAGATACTCTACCACTGAGCCATGGCCCTTTCCCAAATTCCATCCTGGATGTCTCTAAAGTATGAGCCACTGCAACGCTTGGAGTCTCCTCTTCTCCTATTTTGCAGCCATTAGAAGGGGAAATGTTTGGTTTTAAATCAACCATAGTTCCCCCCTGATAGCTGAACACCAGAAGCTATTGTTTGTTTAAACCATTGATAGTGGTAACAAGTAAGGGATCGAATTATAGTCCAAACAATCCATGTTTTCTGAGCTCTGGATATCATAGGGAGATGAAGGCAGTTTTATTTTGCCAGGCCTTTAGGAACTGTTTTTGAAGGAAAGGGATTTAAGTGCTGTGCTGTTTTATTTTATTATTGCTATCTGTTTTTTTAAATAGATTTGGTTTCCATATTCCTCTAATTCTACTAGAATTTAATTACTTTTTACCATGTATCTTTTATATGTTTCCAACTTTTTTTTATTTCATCTGTGTTGTTTTAATTTGTGTTAAGACCCCTTGAGTCCTGGTCTGGGGAAAAGGTGAGATTTAAATAAAAAAATAAAGAGGAGGAAGAGAAGAAGGGGAGAAAGAGGATTGGGGGGGGGAGGTTCGCTTTTAAATGTCAACTGAGTGAAATTTCTTCTGCATCTTAGGCCTTCAAAATCCACAGCCAGTGTTGCTTTGGGGGGGGGAGCAAGGAGACAACTCTGCAACCCAGCTCACACTTGCAAGCCAATTGGTGGGAAAGACCAGCAGGAGTCAGCCTGCTTGCAAATTTGCTTGCAAATGCGAAGACATTCATGTGTTGTAGAAGCAAAACCTTGAACCTGGAATGCAAGGTTCTGCTTCCTCCTCCCCCTTCAAGCCCCTTTCTGCCTAGAGAAGACTAGGTCATTTGCAAGTCAATAACACTGAGGAGAATTACACAAAAATGGGCAGCTCCAGTTTGTCAGAGATGCACTGGCGGCAGTTGTGGCATTAAAACCAAGGCAGTTCCAGGTCAAAGGGTGAGGCCATTTTCAGGTCAGGGTAGAGGAACTCATTTTGCAATAAGCTGAACTTCAGTGTTTAGAGATAAAATGGGGAGTTTATCTTCCAGGACTCTTTGTCCTTTAACCTTTTATTAGCTCCAGCATTCATTCAGAAAATAAACTGCCTTGTGTATAAGCTGGCACCCTCTCTTGAAGGGGCAGGGACTGTAGTGCGGCTGCTGCTGCTGGAGGAGAAGAAGAGACAGTCACTTGTAATTTCCAGTCTCATCCTGTAGCTACTCCCCCCTTTTTTCCATTTTGCATTTGCAGCTAATTTTTCTACATTGCTCTCGATCCAACAGTGCATATATTTTGCTTAGAATTAGTCGACCTCGTTCATGCGTATTATGCCAGCCAGTCAATTCATTGTTATAAAGGGAAAAGAAGAGGGGGAAGTGGGATGCCATGAAGGAACCAAGAAGAGAAAAAGAGACAGACATCTAGGTTCCCTTTTTGGAAATGTCTGTTCTGCAGAGCCAGAGCTCAACTCCATTCCCCGCCCCCCCCCCCGCCCCAAGACGCTGACACTCAAAATGGGTAGAAATCAGGCACTCTACAATTAAACTAGTTGTTTTTTCTTGGAAGAGGGAGAGAAAATAATGTTTTCCCCCCCTTTCTCTTCCCGAGCCCCCCCCCCAAGCAGTGACAATATATTTAAAACATAACAGTGTCCAATCCAAAGATGTGTTTTCCAAAGCAGATCCATTTGTTTAATTTTAATAGGAACATACTTAATTTCATGGTCATTTGGTTAAAGCCGTTATATTTATTAATGTGTTATTGAGTTGAGAGCACTGGTCACTTTGCAAAGGGATAACTCACCGGCTTGAATGGAGTGGGGGAAGGAATCAGAACACCTCGTACAAACTAGCATCTCTCTGGCATTTAATTTCACCAGAACGTAGGCGATCCTTGAGATTTTGTTCTTTTTCTTTTTAAAAATAAATGAAAAACAAAATAAACTCATATTGCGGATTTCTTCAGAGGGAGAAAAAAGAAAACACCCAGAAAATGAACTGTTGTATTAGCAGGAATGTACAAAAGTCTTTAGAACCTCTCTCTTCCAAAGCATAATTAGGTATTTATTTCAGACATACTAACATCTTTGCAGTAGCTAATAAGATGCAGCCCATTTGAATATTAATATAATAAATGATTAAATTAAACAGCAAGATTCAGACTCAGAAATAGCCTTTATGTGTCCCAGGGGGTCACTAAAACTGTGTTCCATTTCTTCCTACAGTTAACATAGTGCAAGAGACACGAAGGCGTAAAGCAATATTTGTCTTATGAAACATGGAGTTTTATATTGCGCTATTCAGTTTTATGGCTCCGCAGTTTGAAGCGGAGGCCTGGGATGGAGTCGCCATGCTGGGGCCCGGCAGCCGTGCTTCCTGTTTTCAGTGGGTTCGAGGGGCATCAAAGTGATGCATTGCCGCTTTGGCAAAGAGGCAGGCTCTGTGGCAAGCTGCACCGAAACAGGTTAACAACGTTGGCACATGATAAACTAATAACGGAGGAAGTCGCCGTAAAGCAAATGGCCTCGGAATCTGCCGTTTGGATATTACAATATATTTATTATTAATAATATGTACCAAATGATGTGCGGAATTAATATCTACGATGCAATCGGTTGGACTTATTTCCTTTGCTTTCCCCCTCTCCCCCCGCCGCCACCGTTGCCAGATGAAAGAAAAACAGACGAAGCCGGCGATTATAATTGGCTATTATTCCAGGAAAGGTGTTTCCCTTCTCAAATCAGTCCACAAAAACTGCACACAAGCCAAATACCCTGAACCTAAGAGGTGTTAATAAACATCTGCTTGTAGGCTTCCCACCCCCCAATCCTCCTTAATTAGCATTCTTTCATTTTGGACCAGTCAGTTGATGTAAAGCACAACACACACACACACACACACACAAAGTTAGAAAGGCTTTTGTTCCTTTTATAGGGTTTCCCCCCCTCCCTGCTCCGCTGGAAAGGGAAGCTACAATCCTGTTCACTGTTAGAGTCCATAGAATGCCAGAGGACTCGAGGGATGGAGAAGAAATTCATTTGATCCATGTTTTTAAGCCAACCATCTGAAGTATCTGCACTTATTTGCAGATCAAATCGCAGCTATCAATCGGATTGTGCTCTGCTCCAGATTTTGCAATGCACCTTTGTTGTCAGAAAATATGCAAAGAAATCTTTATTTTTCTGGAGTACAGAAAAAAGATTATTTTGAAGAAAAATGCATCAAAAAGCATGGGGGGGATGTATATTTTAGGGGGAGACTGCATATAAAATGTATACAAAATGCATGCAAGTTGCATGCAGTTTAAATGCGAATTTTCCATGCTTTTTTAAAAACCAAAAATATGTATAAAAGCAGACAATACGAAAGCTGGAACCGACCTTAGATTGAGCATAGGAAAAACTGGCATGTTGCAGATATAGACTGATCTATCCCTATTGGAGTCAAGCAGAATTACCATATTTTCCCATGTATAAGACGATGCTTTTTTTTTTTATTCTAAAAAAACATTTAAAATTGGGGGTCGTCTTATACACGGATATTGCAGAGGGGTGACGGGCAATTGGTGGCATCTGCGAGCAGAAGATTGTCAGCGGCGATTGGGCGGGTGACTGGTGGTTGCAGCAAGGCCTGATGATGATTGGCTGCTGCTGTGGCAATTGGGTGGGCGATTGGCGGCTGCTGGCGGCCAGCGGGCAGATGATTGGTGGCTTTGGTGAGGTGTGCCATTGGCAGCGGCAGCCAGGTGGGTGAGAGAATGTCGGCAATCCTCCCCCCAAAAGCTCAATATCTCTGGGAAACCCGCCTCAAAAAAAAGCTCAACAACTCTGGGAAATCTCCCCCCATTTTCTTAATTTGGGGTCCTGAAAAATAGGGGTTGTCTAATTCCATGTTATACACGGGAAAATATGGTAAGAAAATGTGGGAGAGAAGAAAATATGGGAGAGAAATTATATACATTCGTCCTTTGGCTTGCCCTACTTGTTGGAAGACTGTTTTACTTTCCTGTCTTTATCCTTTGTCAACAAAACAATATAAAAAGTAACCCATTTCCCTCGCTGGCTCCATTGCAATTTGCAAAACCCTTTCCGCTTTAATTGCAGTCGCCTCAAACAATTGAAATAGCCCACGAAGGTGTTGGGACGGCAGGGCAGATCCAATAAGGTTTAGTCTCCGGCAGGTCACAGGGGGCTGGGAAGGGTGGAATCTTTCGAATGTCCGCAGACTACTTTATTATTCCTAGCAACCAAAATCTTGCACTCCAATCTCTCCAAGGAACAACGTTGGCAGGAAAGTAATGGATAAACATGCAACGGGGTTTGCAAGACTATACTGTCTAAATTCGATAAAAGAAAAGTAAGGTGAAAACTCAAAGATAAGTGGTACAAAGTAAATCAAAACAAATCATCTTACCAAACTTTATTCACATCTGATACCATTTTTAGAAATTAAGGTCAGTTTTGTGGAACTAATAGGGAGTTATACCTATATATCTTGGACACCAGGACAATGCTTGAGAGGAAGATTTATACACTATGGTTGCAGATGCAGAGGGAAGATATGAGAGATCAAATGGAAGTCCATGATAACAAATGAAAAATGGTCCCAGCAGCCCATAAATTAATTGAGAAAAGAAGGTTGTCATTATTTGAACATGCTTTAAAATAAGGTATGGGGTCCAGATGGCAGAGAATAGATAGGCCAACAAAGTTTGAGTAATTGATGACTTAAAAATAAAACAAGATCTTAAAGAAATGAATCACGTTGGGAGAAATGAATCACGTTGGAAGAGTTAGAGAAGGAATATTAGATGGGAGGGGGGGAAGGGGCAAAAAACTTTACTGCAAAATCAAAGTAGAGGGAAGCGAGCACTTTTAACACTTATAGGATCTAAATAAATATCAGCAATAAACTATCTCAGCTGGCAATTTTATCTCCATTAGGGCTGTGTTTCGATTGTAATTTCATTAACCTCTTCAGCGTTGACTTTACAATTTTTGGCAGTCCAAGAATTGTAAAGACGGTACTGAGAGAAATTAGCAAAGAGCTCCACCATAAAAATCACAATTAGTGTTTTGTTAACCTTTCAGGCCATTCTGAGGGGCCCTAATCTCGGAATCATCTATAAAGGCTTCTTGTTTTATTGTCTGCAGTGATGGTGTCATATTTATTTCCAGGAAAACATCTTATTGTCTAACAAAAGTGCCTCCTTTACTACATTTGCTGTTAGAAGATCAGGTGGGTTGCTAAAAGTATGGGGGGGGATCTCTGGGAGGAGACAAACTGGTTCAAAATACAGAATCATTTAGCTGTTAGTGGGTATGATCCGCCTCAGGTTAAGCGTCTTTTCACCCCTTTTATGTACAATCATCTCCCAAGAAAACTCATCAGCTATGCAGTGGAATTCTGTGCCTCTTTACTCAGAAGTAAGTCCTATTGTGTTCAATGGGATTACTCCCCTGTGCAGCTGTCCCCAATTTGGTGCTCTCCAAATGTTAGGCCCATTATTAGTGAGACCTGAGTTACACACACAAGAATGGAATCAGACTAGTAAGAACCCATTAAAGGAGCTGATCATTAAAACAACTCCATATAAGATACAAGAAAGGTTCTTGTTTTTTTTTTTAAAAAAAGGTTGAGTAAGTTACATATCACGGACTGTGGTTGGCTGAGAGATGGTGAAGTGTAGGGGTGGCAGAAGGTGATTGAGTAGGGGGATGAACAGCTCAGATGATGTACATTTGTTTATATTGTGTCTCCTAATGGAAATGCTATCATAGATTCTGTCTGGTAATGCATTACTGAATAAAGTCTAGCCAGTTCGGAGTTTGGTGTGAGCCAGTGTACCAAGGGAAAGTGACCCTATGACATGCAGGCCCCACACTACTAGAGCAGAAGTTGGGGATATGTCTGTAGGGGCTGGTCCATTAGGATGAGTAAGGCATTGCCCCACCAATCTCAGTCTGCTTTCAGCCAGCTCCTACCTCCCTGCCTTCCTACTCACAACTAATTCAATGGGTGGAGCTTCCTATCAGCTGCTGCCTCCTCTCTGGTTGCCTTCTATTGCCCTTGTAGAACTCAGCAGGGAGGAGGAGGAGGATGGGAACAAAACTACAATGAATTGGCTCTGCCTCTCATTGGTTCTGGCGCCACCTACTGTTGGTCTCCCTGCCTTCCATCCTACCAGTCCCAAAGGGCACCAGCCGCCACTGGAACTTGTCTCTTTCCAGATGTTCTCACACCACAACTGCTGTCATTCCTGACCATTGGCCACACCAGCTGGGAGCTCATGGAGTTGGGAGTACAGTTCTGGTTTGCTTGTCCTATATATCACTTTATGTCATTCAGACCTCAAACTGGTTTCATTTTTTAAAAAACAACAGCAAACTTCAATTACAACGAAGTCAACAACTTATCATAAAATATAAAAAATACAGAATAATAATTTAAATCCATTTAACAATACAGAAAAGAGGGGATGGGGTGGAAGAGAAAGAAATTGGAGGAAATCAAACTCAACCTCCAAAGGTGGCAGATCCCGGCCCAAAGAGAACAGAGTTCTCTTAGTTACAGAGTTATCCACTCTTGACAGCCATATTGGTTGTCAGACTGGACACTAAACCATGGCCTCTGGATCAAAATAAAGTGAATAGTTTCTACAAGGTGCTGCTGGGTCGACACAATTACTGTATGTCATCAAGCATGGCTTTCATGGCTGCAAGAAAAGCATCTTAAGCATGGGCAGATTGCTGGGTCTCAGTAGATCTGCATTGTTTGTTGGTTTGAAAGAATGTAAAACAGTGTTCTTCTGCACCATGATGTTTTTCTGGGATAGCATAAGCCGTCAGAGGCTCAAGCAAGCACTCTCCCCCACTTAAACCACTATTCCCACTTTTTCTTTCCAGTTGACATTCATCCTTCCAAGGCTCCTGGCACCCACTGAGAATCCTCGTGTCTGCATGGTATGAATATTTATTTCCCTTTTTGGAGCATGTCCTCCTTCATTTGAGGTGTGGGAAGATTTGGACTTCCGCATAGCTAGGGATTCACCTGGCTATACTGATGCTTCACTCTTCTTTGCTGGTGGCCCCAATTTGGCTCCGGTCGTGTTAGCACAAGGGGCACCAAGTTCAGAATTAGAGGGAATGATCAATGTACCATCAATGTCCATGGTGCACCAAAGCATACAAGAGGACACTAGCCTGATGTCACATTCTGGTCCAATGCCAGATCCAATGGAGAAAATGTCAGGGCAAAAGCTGGCCCTAAGTTACAGGACCACAGACAGCTCCAAGGGAGCCCTTTGGGGGTTGCCCTTTCCTGAACCTTCTCTATCTCTGCAATATCCTTTCTGAGATGAGGTAAAGGATGTTAGATATAGACCAGCTCAAACATTTAATGAGTGGTGGCATAATAATAATAATAATAATAATAATAATAATAATAATAATAATAATGCACAGACATATCCTTCATGTAACTAAAGTGAACTAAACTAAAGAGCATCTGCTTTGCATGAAGAAGGGCCCAAATTCAATCTCTAGCACCTCCTAGCATGGCTGGGAATGTCCATAGTCCTAAATCCTGGAGAGTCAAAGCAGCCAGTGCAGATAATATGGAGGTAGATGGATCCAAGGGTCTGGCCCCACAGAAGGCAGATTCCTACGTTTCTACCATTAACTAAGAACGACGCAATTTCACACATGAGGACCATCAAGAGAATGGTCGAGAAATGTTCTGAAAAGGGCAGCCAAAATGATCAAGAGGATGGAGCGACACCCCTATGTGGAAAGGTTCCAGTGTTTGGGAGTTTTTAGTTTAGAGAAAAACGAGTAAGAGGCAACACAAACGTGTTCAATTATGCATGGAGAAAGTGGATAGAGAAATGTGTTTCTTTCTGTCTCAGAACACTTGAACTTATGGGCATCCAATGAAGCTTTCAGGACAGATAAAAGAAAACACTTCTTTACACAGCAGATAGTTGAAACTATGGAACTCGCTCCTACAGCAGGCATTGGTGGCTGTCAGCCTAGATGGCTTTAAAAGAGGAGTAGACAAGAGGAAAAGCTGTTGATGGTTATGCTCTGCCTTCGCAGTTGGATGCAGCCATGCTTCTGAATACCAGCTGCTGGAAACCACAGGAGGGGATAACGTTCTTGGGCTTGCATCCTGCTTGTGGGTTTCCCACTGGCCTCTGGTTGCTCCCTGTGAGAACAGGATGCTTGATTAGATGGGCCATTGGCCTCATCCAATAGGGCTCTTCTACCTTCTTATGGAATCTCCCGGTCCAGAGGCACTCTATCTAGATTTCTAGGTTCTTAGGGATATCTGGTCACTGTGTTAACAGGACACTGGACTAGATGGGTCATTGATCTGATCCAGCAAGCTCTTCTTAGCTTCTTGTGTTCCTAAGGTAGCTTCCCATGTTCCTGTACTAAGTCAGAATGAGGCAATTCCACTGACAGTGAGGGGGACCACCACAGGAATGCTAAGCAGTTCTTAGCTGATTCAAATGTGTAGCTTGATTTTTGTTCTGAGCTAAAAACAGCACTTCTCGGTTCCAGCAGCACGCATTGCAAGAAAATGATGGAGACAAATATTTATTGATGCACCTCATCACATGGGAATTTTCCCTTGAAACTGAGAGCTAAAAATCATGACTCTCTCTTTTCTTTTCTTTTGCTCCTATAAATTTAGTCGTTTTCACATGACCCAGGCCATCCCACAACCTCATTAAGGAATACTTTTACATTATTTATTCAGAGTAGGGTCCACTTTTAGCGGTAGTTCAGTCTCCTATTTGTTATTTAACATGTGTTTAATGTTTTCTGTCCTGCTGTGCACAGCTGTGATCTGCTATTTTTTGGCACTTTTTGTGTCTATGGGCTGATTTGTGCCTGAGCATGTCACCTTTCTGTTCTATGGCCTGCTGCTTTGATTCCTTCTCCCCAGCACACTTTTAAAAAAAAGTAAAAAAAAAGTTATCCTTCTTGATGATGACCTTTGTTCAACTTCGCCAGAGAAAATGTGCCGTCTTTAAGGTTTGAACAAGCCACAGCAGCCACTTTCAGAAAGCCACAAGCATGCTGCTGATTTAAGCTGCCAAATGTAGACCCAAAGATCAGATACGTTGAGCTGTTTCTCTTACAGAGCAAGACACTCACACTGCAGTGTTAGGTAAGAGTCCAAAATTCAGGAAAATGCTTCACTTTCCAAGTACAAATATGATCTCAAGTCTGCCTGCCATGTTGGAAAACGTCCTTTGTTCTTTCCTTTTTTAAAAAAGTCACTCCAGTTAATCATAAACAACACGTTGAAGCCATTTTGTTTCTGTCGAAAGCCTTGTAAGAAAGGGTTGAGGTAATCGGGCATGTTTAGACTGGATAAGAGAAGACTGAGAGCTGTTATGATAGCCATCTTCAGATATTTAAAGGGCTGTCACATCAAAGATGGAGAAAGCTCTGACCCCTTTGAAAAGCTTTGACAAAAAATGTGAAAAGTATTCTCTCTCTCTCTCTCTCTCTATATATATATATACACAAAATTAATTTATATCCATGCTGGCGAGCCATTAGATGGTAACCAATGGATAAAAAATCCACCATTTGTTTTTGTGACATTGGTGCACGGACCATAATGGCAAGTGAATGCAGCACAAATCCCACCAATGCTGGAGACAGTCAACACCAGGTGTTCCCTAAGTGAGTGGCAACACCCCTGGGGGCGTTGATGGGATTACCTAGGATGGGTCTAAGAGGCAAAGGGGCAGCAGGGGGGCGCTGGAGGAACAAATGCCTATCAGACTTTGAAAAGCTGGTATCACTGGCCCAAGTTCATCAGTTTTGTTGAATTAATTAAACTAAATAACCAAATTTTGAATAAGTGTGCAATTAATTGGTGCTGTTTTGAATTTGATTGTGTTGTTATCTTCCTTTGTGGGTCATGCAAACCACTATTCTGAATAATGCTTTTTTTATAGGGAAGGATGGGGTCATTGGATATGAGTCTGTGGAACCAAAGGGGGGGTGCTCCCCCCCCCGAGTTTGGGAACCACCGGTCTACAGCTAAACCCTGATAGGATGGTAAATATACCAGGTAATTAATGCAGAATCATCTTCTTGGTGTGACAGCCAAGGGGTTAAAATGTAATCCAGAGAGCTGCCAGGCCCAGATGCAACTGTGCAATCACCGCCATCAAGTTTTACAGCATGCACTAATATCACAGCACGAACGTTTTCGGTATAGCAATTGGCTTTCGAAAGGCGAGACGTAGCACGGGCATTGCCTAGGGAGGTGGAGGGGGAAATCTATTAAGCTCCTTTCTGAAGAAATGGACTTTCAAACCTACCAGTAGTCTGAGGGAAGGGAAGTTTGCCATGGACCGGTTTATTTCACTTCTAATCACAATATTCATTCAGAATCGCTGCAGAAGTCATGTACCGCCGATATGACCCCATGCATATGTATGCCGGGGCTGCTGCAAGGATCCTCACCATTCGTCAACAAGCAGGAGACTGTCACAGGAAGATTATGAAGTCCAGAAGTGTGGAGGTTGAAAGAAAAATAACCTCTTGACTTCAGTGAAGAGATGGAAAACAGACGCTTCGCACACTCACACTGCGTTCTGTACCTTTGTTTGATAGGACCTTCTGAAGTGCTGATTCATAGCTAGTTTCTGCTTTTTCGTTTTGTGTATGCAAAATAATGTCTAAGGTAGTAAACCAGTGCACGAGTGGTACCCCAAATGGGTGGCCCCAGAACCCCCTTCCTGCCCTCTTGCCTTTAAGTCTCCCCTAGGTAATCCTACCACCCACTTTGGGAACCACTGGATTTAACTCACCTGTATTTTCTTCAGGCAAGAGGGATGCTGCTGTGTACATTTAAGCCCTTTCCCTAAGAATTACTACTCCTGACTTCTTCTACATAAAACTTTTATCTTTGTTAAAAGCCTTGCAGCCTACACTTAAACATGCTTCCACCTTCATGTGATCTTGAAGACCCAATTCATGATTACCTTTGGAAACGCTGGCCCACAAATCATGACTGGGATTGCATCCATTGCTCCCATTCCCAACCTCCAACAGGAGCAGGGCCGCTGGTGCCATCTCTTCCCAAGGGTAAGGACCATAGCTCAGGCCTTGCGTGCAAAAGGTCCCTGATTCCATCCAAACAGGGCTGGGAATGACTTCCACCTAAAACCATGGAGAGATTCTACCAAGCCAGTGTAGACAATACTGGGTTATATGAATCAATGCCTTGACACAGTGTAAGGCAACTTTCTATATTCCTACGGTTTCCTCCATCATTGATTATTTCTGCATTTTGGTTGTCTGCCTTGTGTAGAACTCAAATGCTCAAAGGCTTTATATAAGGTACTAATCAAAATGAAATAATGTACATAATACACTCATTCTCTTCCAGTTTTTCTAGAGAATATTTTCTTTGGCTTTCCAATTGCTCTTCTAATCCTCCTTTTGAAAGTACTTAAAAATCTATAAAGGGTGTGTGGGGGGGTGAACATAGCTTTGTAGGAGAAAGCGGCCTATCTGATTGGATCTATCTACTAAGTACCAAACTTTGTAACCTCGTTTATCTGATTTCTCCAAACATGGAAAACACATATATTTGGAATATATATATATGCATGCAAAATCTCTCAGAAAAAAGCTACATTGGAAGAGTTTAATGCAATGCATTTAACTTATCTAAAGTGCTTTCGCTGACTGCTCTTGGAAAATTGAATCTTCTCAGTGACATGAAAAATATATAATACAGTAAATGATTAATGCAGTTATAAAGTATACCTGAGATAAGATTTAAGCATTCATATTTCTATCATGTTAATACAACACGATAAACCCACAAAGCAAACTTGACCGTGGCATTTGTTATTCTGTCCGATGCTCAATTATTCTTTGTCCAAATACAATTTAGGGGTTTGGGAGAATACAGGGAGATAATCAGGAGCAGTGGTCAGCCAATTGTCAACCCCAATCCGCACACGCAGGGTTATGAAATAAAACAGAATCTAGGTTACAGCACATGTAGGTTGTTATTAATAATAATAATAATAATAATAATATAGCTGTCCAAAGGACAGCACTCATGGATGCATTTCTCTGCCTTTCTTTCGAAATACTTCACTTAATAGACTCATATCTTAAGTCATCTCAAGCAGGCTTACTAATGAGTGTTCAGAATAATCTACAAGGAGGCATTTTGTAGAGTGTGGCACATGAAGATGGGCAGGGCTTTCACAAGGCTGCTTTTAGTGTTGTGTTTCAATGTTGCAAGCAGCTGCTGGGTCTGAACAATAGCCCATCTAGTCCAGCTTCCTGTTCTCACAGTGGCCAGTCAGATGCATCTGGGAAACCAGCAAGCAGGATTTGAGCAAAGGGTGCTCTCACCTCCTGTGATTTCCAGCAGCTGGTATTCAGAAGCATTGCAGGATGGCTAGTAGTCATTGGTAGCCTTCCCCTCTATGAATTTGTCTAATCCTCTATGCTGGTGGTCATCATTGCCTCCTGTCAGAGCAATTTCAGTAATAATAATAATAATAATAATAATAATAATAATAATAATAATAATAATAATAAATATTTATACCCCACCCATCTGGCTGGGTTTTCAATGCACTGCATAAATACTTTCTGATGCAATTGAATATAAAGTTATATCAAGAGTCTCTTGTGAAGTTTTCACCAGTGTGCCTGTTAACCCTGTGAATGACTGGTGCAAGATCACCCACTGTACTTCATGACAGATTGGAGATTTGAACTTGGCTCTTCCCAGTCCGAGTCTGACACTCTAATCCTGAGATTGCCAATGTGGTAGCTTCTAGATGTTTGTGGACTACAAGTCTCATCATCCCTGATCATTGTCCAATACTCATTGGAAGTGATGGGAGCTGTAGTCCATCAACCCCTGGAGGGCATCCTGCCCAATCTAAAGCAATTCCCGCAGTCTTTGCCCAAGGAGCAATGGTGGCACCAGTCCTCTAGTGTGGAGCAGCTCATTTTGTGGTGGGTTTCCTTCTGGGGGTAGCTTCCAGAAAGCCCCAACATGGAGTGTTCTGGGAGGAGCTGCACTGGCTCCGGTTCTACTGAAGCCCAAACTGGACTCACTGCCATCATTAAGTGTACCATAGATCAGTTACACCTGCCCCCAGGCTGGAGGAGTTATTGCCATGGTTGAAGATGTGGCAGTGGCTACAACACTCTGTCAAGCATTAGTGATATCTAGACCAGGGGTCCCCAAACTTACCCGGCTTTGGGCCGGTTCCTCTGGCGCCAATCGTGCGGCAGGCCAGAGAGCGGGAGAACACGCTCCCATACGCGCACACACTCACTTTTTCTGGTCATTTCCGGTGCACGTCCGGGTCGGTGCAGCACCAGAAATAGCTTGTGTGTTTCCCCGTCCACCAGCCCACGCGTGCGCACAAGCTATTTCTAGCACCGCGCTGACCCAAAGATGGGCAACCGCACCACGGTACGCAGATAAGAGTGGGTGGCGGGGGTCGTCAGGGGCCACACAATTGGCTCGCGTGGGCCGCATCTGGCCCCCGGGCCTTAGTTCGGAAACCCCTGGTCTAGACAATGTTAGGACAGCATGAACTTATAGACTAATAAGTTAAAGTGTCACATATCTGCAAGCAGTCTACAAATAAAGTCAATGGAACAACAAGGAGTTATATATGCAGTTATTTAAAGGTAAAGGGTAAAGGGGCCCCTGACCATCAGGTCCAGTCGTGTCCGACTCTGGGGTTGCGGCGCTCATCTCACTCAAATTTACTAAATGGTGGAATGGGTCTCTAAGATGGTAATCCTGAGGCTTTACAAGGGAGTAAGCATCGCTGAACACTGTGGAGCTTTCCCTGGAGTAAACATGTATAGGATTGCTCTGGCTCTGTTCTAGGATGCTTCTGAAATTCTGATGACCTGCCTAGAGCTACCGAATTCTGAAAATAATAATAATAATCAAGGAGCAATTGATTTCCTTGCGTGGGTTGCTTTTAAAGAGTTGTTTTGGGTGTTTTTTTTTTTTAAAAAAATAGTGATTGACAACATTCATATGATCGTTATGACACCTGGTGCTAATGAGGAATCTCTAGGTACAGAAATACCACAGCAGGTGCCTGCCAGGAATATCACAATCCTGAACATTTCCCCCTTGAAGCATTCAACTGCCACAGTGCCACACAGTGCCTCTACTACATCTCATAAACATCCTCACAGTCCCAGATGTTGGGGAGCAAAAAAGCAGTGAGGATTTAAATTGTACCGGAGCAAGTGATTTCCAAAAGTACAACTATAAGGTATTACTAACATCTATTAATTTGTCCTTTTATAGCTGTACTTTTGGAAATCTTACCTAGAGATTTCCAAGGCATCTGTTGCAATGTTCAGTTGTAATTGCTGGAGGCAAAGCAGAGGCAAATGGAGAGCACATTGCGATATGGAAGAGCATGGAGCACCATGTGCAAGTCATCTCTGTCCAAAAGGGGCCCTAGCTGGTAAAACAGACATAGCTGCAAATAGATGCACCAAGCCACCACGACCTCAACTGACAATGACAATTACCTCCATGGTGATGTTTCTGAATGCCGGTTGCTAGAAACCACAGAAGGTGAGGGTCCTCTTGTGGTTGATTCCTGTTCGTGGACTTCCTTTGGGAGCATCTGGCTGGCCGCTGTGTGAAGAGGATGCCGGACTAGCTGGGTCACTGGCCTGATCCAGCAGGACACTGCTTTTGTTCTTCTGTGCTGCTTAAATGCAGACCCAAGCAGAGATGCTGGATTCTTCACTAGCTGCAACTTCCAAATCAAGCATAAAGGCAGGACGACATAGAGCACATGGCAATAATCTAGTCTCGAGGCTACTAGCTATTTATTTACAACCCTCCCTCCCCCTTCATATATGTCTCAAAGTGATTTGCAGACAAACCATAAAAAACAGCTAAAAATAGGGTGTTTTTTTAAAGAACGTTATAAAACGCAACTGAAGATAGGTTTGAAGAGGTTTCAAAACAATACAAAATGAAACACCTAAGCCAGAGACCTTCACAACCGGCTGGAAGAGCCTGTCAAAACAAACGTGTTTTCATTTGTTTCTGGAAAGGTACAGATGACGCCTGTCATATCTCAGCATGAGTGCTGTTCTACTAGATGGGGGCAGCCACACTGAAAGCCCTGCTCTGAGTTAACTGTGGGGCGGTCTTCTGGTATATTAGGGACATGAAAGAGAATCCCTCCTGGAAAAAAAACTAGTGACCTACTAGGAGTATAAGGGTTAAGGAGGCCTCTCAAGTAACCAGGTCCAGATCTGCACAGGGTCTTCCCGATCAGAAGTGACACCTTGAACTTGGCCCTGCAATCAGCAGCCAAAGGGTAGATGCTGCCACACTAAAAAAAAATATGAGTTCATACAAATGTGGGTGTTATGTGGCACCTATAGCACTGCCAGTTCCACTGATCAAAGTTGCTGAGTGGGCGTGTTGAGTGGGCAAGGTGATCTCATAAGGAGACAAGGAGACAAGCTGATAAGGGCTTTGTATACTACAGTCATACCTCGGTTTAAGTATGCTTCGGTTTCAGTACTTTCAGTTTAAGTACTCTGCGGACCCGTCTGGAACGGATTAATCCACTTTGCATTACTTTCAATGGGAAAGTTCACTTCAGGTTAAGTACGCTTCAGTTTCAGTACTCTGTGGACCGTCTGGAATGGATTAATCCACTTTCCATTACTTTCAATGGGAAAGTTCACTTCAGGATAAATACGCTTCAGGTTAAGTACAGACTTCCGGAACCAATTGTGTACTTAAACCGAGGTACCACTGTATTAGTAACGCCTTGAACTTTGCTCAGTAGCAGATTGGCAACTGGTGTAGATCTCTGAGCAGAGGCGTTATAAGATGACAGGGTCGCACTCTAGCCGGCAATTGTGCTGCAGCATTCTGCACTAACTGCAGCTTCCAGATCAGGAGCAAATGAAGCCCTACATAGAGCGCATTGCAGTGATCTACTATTTCTATAACTTTCTAGCCACGTCAACACCATCAGAATATATCCCAACATTCTAAATAAGTTTCCATTCATCCTGAAATTCTCCTGGTGACCACCACACCAGCAACCTCTGGGCAATGCTTATATATGAGTAATAACTATAACTTGAGGGACTATATTCCCTGCATGATATGGAAAAAAGGCAGTCAGGCAATTGCTGGTTGAAGTAAATGTTGCACTCTGGAAGGGCACATACTCCTCCAGATTGGTTCTGCATTATGAAAATAATAAATCCTACCATTCTTTTGCCACAGGTCGTGATAGATGTTTGACTGCTCTGTTACTAGACAGTGGGGCTTTGTTTGGTCTTGTTTTGAAGTTGAACTCTTTCTTAATCTGCAAAAGAGAGAGAGAGAGAGAGAGAGAGAGAGAGAGAGAGAGAGAGAGAGAGAGAGAGAGAGAGAGAGAGAGAGAGAGAGAAGTGGATGGCAAAGCTTCACAACAAAGAATATCATTGGACAATATTCTTGATGATATAAAAAGCCATCTTTAAAAATATAAAACTGCGTACACAGGAAAGTCTTTCAGATAGCAAATTGGAGATTAACAGATTAGAGAACTGGACCCAAACAAAATGAATTTCAACTAATGTCAAGATCTATACTTAGGCAGGAATGCACAAATATAAGATGGGGGATACCTGGCTTGTGGTGCTGCAGCGAAAGAAAAGAAAAACAGCATGCAATTCTAGGCTGCATCAACTGAAGTAATAATGCTCTATTCTGCCTTCGTCAGACTACACCTGGAATATCGTGTTCAGCTCTGGGCACCAGTTAAAACAAGGTATTTTCAAGCTGGAACATATGCAGAGGAGAGGGTCCAATATGATCAAGAATCTGGAAACCAAGACTTATGAGGAGTGGTAGTGAGAGTTGTGTATGTTTAGCCTGGAGAAGAGAAGTGATATGAGAGCCATCTTCAAATATCTGAAGGGCAATCACATGGAAGAAGAAGCAAGTTTGTTTTCTGCTGCTCCAGAGATTAGGACTCAAACCAAGGGATTCATATGAAAAGGAAGGAGATTCCAACTAAACCTTAGGAAGAACTTCCACTGTTCAACAGTGGAATGGACTAATTTGGAAGCTGGTGGAATCTCCTTCATTGGAGCTGTTTAGACAGAGGTTGAGTGGCCATCTGTTCAGGATTCTTTAGGTGTGATACCTGCATTGGAGGGGCTTGGACTAGATGATCCTTGGCGTCCCTTCCAACTCTACAGTTCTAAGGTTTGGTTATTCTAAACACCTCCACCACTCTTCTAATATTCACAACCCAACCTCAAATGACCTGCTATACAATGCAAAAACACAGAGGCTGTCAGGTCCACATTTACAGCACACTGTGAGTGTGCAAGGGCAGTTCACCTGATGTGGCACAGGAGGAGTTGCTGAGTGGGGGGGTGGGGTGGGGGCCTGGGAGAAACCCTGTGAGCAGAAAAGGGCAGTTGTGCACCCCAGAGCTTGCAGAACTCAAGAGAACCAGTTCCAGATTTAATGTCTCTACCTTATTCTCACCACCGTCCTTAATACCCATTTGCTTGCGGTGATGGAGGAGGGAGAATTCCCATAGTTAACTGTCATTGAGGGAGATCAGCTTTTCCACCTGGGGCAAGGCAGATGGAAAAGCTGCTGACCCTCACTGCTTCCAACAAGCCCTGCTTCCCTGGGACCTTATATGACAAAGATGTTGCTTAAATATCGGAAATCTTCATTGGCAGATTTCCCCCCCCCCAATATTGTTGAAATGTTTTGTGTTTTTATCATTTGCATTGCTTGCATTATTGCATTTGCACGTATCTATTCTTGGGAGCCATCCAGGGAGTCTTTGGGGGCCAAAAGTTGGCATGCAAATAAGCATTTGTTGTTGTTGTTTAGTCGTTTAGTCGTGTCCGACTCTTCGTGACCCCATGGACCATAGCACGCCAGGCACTCCTGTCTTCCACTGCCTCCCGTAGTTTGGTCAAACTCATGTTCGTAGCTTCGAGAACACTGTCCAACCATCTCGTCCTCTGTCGTCCCTTTCTCCTAGTGCCCTCCATCTTTCCCAACATCAAGGTCTTCTCCAAGGATTCTTCCCTTCTCATGAGGTGGCCAAAGTATTGGAGCGATCTGTCCTTCCAGTGAGCACTCAGGGCTGATTTCCTTAAGAATGGATAGGTTTGATCTTCTTGCAGTCCATGGGACTCTCAAGAGTCTCCTCCAGCACCATAATTCAAAAGCATCAATTCTTTGGCGATCAGCCTTCTTCATGGTCCATGGTCTCTATGGACAAAGACAACAGGCAAATAAGCATTAACATACCACAAATGGTTGATTCTTGCATAGGTATCATTGCTGATGTCAGAAGCCCATGCAAAGTGGGGCTAGCCACTCGGCAGCCATGTACTCGAGTGGCAACACTCTCTCCATCTATGAATGCCACCTATAAGTGCTGGTGTCCTTCTCCCCTTGATCCCACTGCAGCAGGAGGGTGATGGTTCCCAATAGAAAACCACTTCACTGGCCACTGCTGGAAGGAGGTTATCCGTGCCATTAAGCCTGCATTGCAAAGAGATGCAGTGAATATTCAACAATACCCTGGCAAAAAGCGGTGCAAAAGTTGCTCCCCCGCCCCCGACTCCCAGCTTCTGTGGCTTCATACAGACGCACACCCCTCCCAAATCTTTTTTCTGCCTGGTACAAATACAGCAGCAAGATGGGACAGGCGGAGAGAGAGAGAGAGAGCAGGGCAGCTGCAGATGAAAAATCACCCTGGGGAGGGTTCCAACTGGATAAAGTTTTCAACAATAAGATTCCAGAGACTGCTGACTGGAGAGAAAGCTCAATATTTTAGTCTCAGTACAAATTTGCTTCAATCTTATACAACTCCCATGCAGCCGCCGCCACAGCTGTACGCTGTAAACAACAAACAAATCTATTTCCATCAGCCCTGCTGATGCTACGAGAAAAGTGCCTGAGCATAAGACATGCACAGATGTAGAGTCTCACCTGAGCCTAGCGATGCCCTGCATTTGGCCCCTCTAACTTAATATCGTTGTTACGGAGCTATTGGTCTCCTGGTGCAAGAGCTGGCTCAGTGCAAGGCCTCTTCTTCCAGCTAATCTGACAACTCCGATCCAAGAAGCATCAAGGGCCCAATTAAGAAGACACATCTTATCAAGGAGCTTATTTTGCATAACAGAATACAAATGACGAATAAAAATTTAATGTTTAATAACTTAGTACAAAGAGGGCTGTTGATATAGAATGGCTGGGATTTTTATGGGGGCTGTCAGGCTCGTGATAAAACTGTTATATAGGAACACTTGGCAAAAAACAGCGTAGAATTTTTCAGTAATGGTGTGTGCATGATATTGCATTAATTCTTGATAGGAAAGTAACTGTAAACATGGGAATAGGCCAGTTTTTGAGTTTCGGTTTAAGATGTGTTCCCGTCCTCATTTCTCTCTCTCTCTCGCTCACCCTTCTTTCATTACAGAGGGACGTCTAAATGTATTTTAATGAACAGAGAGCTGCAAAGGGCACACAGGACTTCATAAAGGCCCTTCATCCCCTCCCTCCCTCCTTCTCTTCCCTCCTCTTGGTTGAAATCCCAAATCAGCATAATCCTTTGGGGTTCAAAAAACAACTTTGTCAGTCTCAGTGACACAGCTGCATTCTCCTAACCACGGCTAATGGGAAGGAAGGAGTTGGATCAGAAAAAGGAAGCAAAGGTTATCTATAAAGACCTTGGCCTCCATCAGAGAAGGGCACTTCCTCTCAATTATTTGCATCAGGTTGGAAAGGCTGAATAGGGATACAATGTAACTTTGGCGCTTCAGGACGCTAAAATCTCTCCAAAGGCCCAGTGTCTTAATTTCAAATCTGCTCAGTTCTGGTGCTGATTATTCTCTTTGTCAGGGGAGAAATTGGGTTTGGTTCGCACTGTGTTGAGAATCTGCTTATCTTGCACACTGTGAAACAAACTGTGATTTCAAACCACAATTCTCTGAATTTTGCAGCGCAGTTCTCCAGCCATTATTATGTGTACAAATTGTGTGTACAGATTTTATGTGTACAAATTAAGTGTGGGCGTTATTATGCGTACAAAAATGAAAATATGAATGAAAATAACATATAAGCAAGTATGGCGTATGGGGAAATTGCTGATTTTAACCATCACAGCCTTATATATGGCACATTACTCAAATACCCAGTGGAATCATCTCTCAATGTGCAACATTCCCAGAGACTCCACTCATCATTTGAGGCCCTTCTCCATGTGCCCCCTCAGAGAGAGGTTGGGAGGATGGCAACAACTGAGACAACCTTTCCAGTTGTGTCCCCCTACCTATGGAATGCTCTCCCCCAGCAGGCCTGCCTCGCACAGACATTAACTTCCTTAAATTTAGCCCTTTCTCCTGGGCTTTTGAGGGAATATTATTAATATGCTTATTGTTGCTTCTGTTACTAGATTGGGAGGTATTATTTCATGGTTTAACTTGAAGGTTATTTTTTTAATAAAGAAATAAAGAAATGGGTATACAGTGGAACCTCATTTTTTAATGTCTCCATTGATGAACATTTCAGTTTTTGAATTCCGTAAACCCCGAAGTAAATGCTTCGGTTTTCAAACACACCTTGGAAGTCGAACATGCCACACAGCATCTGCTGAGTGCAAGATCCTGAGGCCTAGCTGTCAGCTATTGAGTTTTCAGTATTCAAACGTTTCAGAACTCGAACGGTCTTCCGGAACAGATTACAGTGGTACCTCTGGTTAAGAACTTAATTCATTCCGGAGGTCTGTTCTTAACCTGAAGCACCACTTTAGCTAATGGGGCCTCCTGCTGCCACCACACTGCCGGAGCATGATTTCTGTTCTCATCCTGAGGTAAAATTCTTAACCCGAGGTACTATTTCTGGGTTAGCGGAGTTTGTAACCTGAAGTATTTGTAACCTGAAGTGTTTGTAACGCAAGGTACCACTGTATGTTTGAAAACCAAGGCACCACATTATATATTAGATGGCAAATTCCATCATCATGATCTCAACTTGCTGCATTTGGGTCTGCAACTGGGTCTCAGAGATGGAAGGATCAGTCCATTTCAATTCTCTCAATTTCTTCTTCTTCTTCTTTTCAATCGTAAATTCAGTTCAAATTTCTGCAGCAATTTTCATTATTTTAAAAATTCTCATTAGAAGAAGAAGAGGAGTTTGGATTTGATACCCGCTTTATCACTACCCGAAGGAGTCTCAATCTCCTTTCCCTTCCTCCCACACAACAAACACTCTGTGAGGTAAGTGGGACTGAGAGACTTCAGGGAAGTGTGACTAGCCCAAGGTCACCCAGCAGCTGCATGTGGAGGAGTGGAGATGCGAACCCGGTTCCCCAGATTATGAGTCTACCGCTCTTAACCACTACACCACACTGGCATTGCCAATTCATTGGCATTTTAGCACACATATCTCCTAACATATTTGTTTCGTATTAAGTTTTGACTAATGCACACATTTTTGCAAGCAATTTTATTGGTACTACAATGCATTTTTGCAAATTATTTTCACAGATACCCACATTTTTATGCACACTTTCTTATAATAGGTGCATTTTTTAGAATGTTGTTTGCTTGATGAACTGCATACAAAATTCAGATAAGTGTGGATTTGGAAGGACAGGTGCCTTCTGCTTCTCATAATGCAAATTTGAGAGATGTGGCTTTAAATGTGAATGGAATCACAATTCTTCCCCATCCCCCATCCCTAGTCTCAGGATCACTTAAGGCAGGTTGCGCCAGCAGTGCTACCACCATAAACATAGATTGTAAGCAATTAAGAAATGGGCCCAGCCACCCCATAACCCGGGGGCAGGGAGCCATTATCAGCCTGAGGGCCGCATTCCCTGTTGAGCAACCTTCTGGGAGCCATACTGTGAATTTTACCTTTAAACAGCAGGCTCACTTCTATCTACACACTCCTAAATTCCTCCTCCATCTAGGCAAGCAAGAAGCATTGGAAGATTTCAAGGACATGTCCAGGCCAAGGACAAATGAAGAAGAGCACAAAGCAGGGCCAATGAGGGCTGGGGGCTGGAGAGAGGAGGTGGCTTCAGAGGGAATACCATGGCACTAACAGAGAGGCTTGGGGGGCAAAACATCACCCCAAGGCCTGAGGTTCCCCATCACCCTTGAGCTAAAGGTGAGCCGCAAGTTTGGAAAGGGTGAAGATGACTTCCCTGTCTCACAACATGCCTTACTATATTATGCTGGCTGTCCTCAAAGAGGCTTGGCAGACTTTAACCACCATCTACCAGCAAAAGAGCAAAGGCAAATCATGGCTTTTTGTTCATTCATTTAGCAGTGGTGTCCAAACTTTGTTCAAAGAGGGCCAGATTTGATGAAGTGAAGGGCTGTGGGGGCCGACCAAAGTTGTTGACCTTTTGTAGGATTGAAGTTGTTGAGTTATTATTATTATTATTATTATTATTATTATTATTATTATTATTATTTTACCCCAGGAAATTAACTGTCATAGGGGCCCTGGATTAAACTGACCAGTGGGCCGGATTAAGCCTCCAAAACGGACCTTGGACATGTCTGGTTTAAAGTATTCCCCTACTGCCCTTTGTTCAGTGGATTCCAGAGCACAGAGGCACCAACATCGAGGGGACCTGACACAATGCCCTGATGTCGCTCCATTCTTGACTCCACATTCAGCCTCAACAGTGGGAGTGGAGTCAGTCCTCTAAAAATGACAACACTGAGGGGCTCCAAAGTGCCTTGGCCCCCAGGAACCAGAGCCTACACACTATTCTCTGCATTGAATAGTTTCATCCCAGAGTTTGAAACAACTAAATGAAATAACAATAACTCAGGAGTGCAGAGCTGCAGAGTAATGTCAGGGATGTTGCCTCCCCATCAATGACTGACAAGTGATACTCAGTTTATTTTAGACTTAGATTATTTTAACCACCTACTCTTCTTGTTATATAGTTTGTTTGTTTGTTTATCACTTTAACACGCCCCCCTCCCAATTTTACCATCATATCACCAACCAACTGGGTCACCCAGTGAGACCCATGGCCAAGTGGACATTTGAACCCAAGTCTCCCAGGTCCTTGTCCAAGACTCTAACCAGTATACCACACTGTATAACCTCTCCATAATGAAACTTCTGTGAGTGTGAGAGGGACATGAATTTCTCTCCTTTTCACTTATACCGCTCCCCATCACTCACTGGTTATGGTGGGTCTAGATTCCTAAGCAATTATTATAATCTCTGTAACAAGAAGTTTCTTTGCAAACAACATCGGGAGAAAAAGTTTTCAATTTCCCCTCTGATCACTTCTTCAAGGCAGCCTCCGACTGACTTAAGTCTGAGGGCCCTTGCTTTATATTCTGATTAAACTGTCGCCTTTCTGAAGCTCCTTTCATAAAATCTAAATATCTAAGGGTAGAAATTGAGTCATCTGCACCAGTAACACTTTATTTTAAGTGCCCATTAAGTAAGGCTAAAACTAATGCTGAATTAGAGTGGAACTCTCTTAGAAGAACTTATCACATCTGTATGAATACCAAATGAATTTCTTATTCATTCAGTTCTATTGTATTAGTGTTATTGCAATGAATACTAAATGAATTCCTAACGATTGGACACTTAAAATAAAGAGTTACCCCTTTACACTAGTCATCGAACTTTAAGGACACACTGTGGTTATTATATTCCCCCCCCCCAAGAAAAAAGATGGACTAGATGGCAAAACTGGATATTTTCAAGCCATTCCAAGACATAATTTACCCGGGGATGCTAATGTACAGATGCCGCTTTTCTATTAGAATTAATGCTACAGGAGGGGAGTCTTATAGAGGGAGGGTTGGTTACAGAAATATAATCTATCGGCAACACTTTCATTGTTCCATCATTACGAACTCATTTGGTATTCACTGTAATAGCAGTGATCATAATGAATTTGTTTGATATTCAGGTCCTTTGCACAGGCATTTACAGCAGCTTTCTGCCGTATTTCAACACCCAATAAGCATTAGTTAACACTGACTTTTGATTAGAAATGGACCACTATTGCGTTACTGGAGTTTCCATTTAACCTATAAATGTGGAAGGGGCATTCTCTCTCTCTCTCTCTCTTTCTCAACTCCCCCATCCACCACCTTCTGGAGTCATTACCGCTTTGGAGAGTCAAAACGATATTGCTGCTTTTTTCTTTTTCTTTTTTGCTGTCAGGTGGAATATTGACTTTAAATGGGGGAGATGCAAGTCTAAATCTCAGCTCATGCTTGGAATGTCCTGGAGCTTCAATTCCTTCCATTAAATTAATAGGGGGAAAACCCTTGCATGTGCAGGAATTTCACACACCGGGACTTTACAGTGGGACTGCACATTTCAAGGCAGCAATGCTTCTGAATACCAATGGCTGGAAGCCACAGGAGGGGAGAATGGCCTTGTGTTCAAATCCTTCTTGCGTGTTGCCCGCAGGAAACTCTTCGGCCACTGTGAGAGCAGGATGCTGAACTAAGATGAACCATTGGCCTGATGCAACAGGCTAAACAGACTCAGCTCTCTCAACTCCTCCTCCTAAGACTTGGTTTCAAGACCCTTTATTGATTTGAGGGTCTTGCAGAACAGACCTGCATTTGTAAAAAGAGCGGCCTTTTTGCACTTGAAAGTGCTTAAACTTGATATCTGGCTTCACTGTAAATAGGACGTAGGATGGAAGACTGATAGAAAAGGTGAGGTTTGAATAGATATATGAAGGGATTCTTTAGGGCCCGAAAATTTCAGCAAAAAGAAAATTAGTTTTTATCTGCTCTACATAACCAACACCAGAAAACACCCCCTCACCGTCCTTTGAAAAGAGCTATTTTCTTATTTTCTACTCTTACAAACTAAACATTTCCCTTTCGTACATTAAAATATTCATGAAAATTAGCCTATAATGCAAACTAATGCCTCTGGGTTACCATAGGAAAAATAAATCTCTTAAAAAAACAAAAACAAAAAACCCCAATTTTATGCTCTACTTTAAAACAACCCTATTTTTTTAAAGAACAAAAGCAAAACACAGCAACTAAGAAACATGCCTTTCAGGTGTGGTGAATGGAAAACCCAATTATTAATAGCAAACAGCCCATTGGGGATGACCTGGTTCCGTCTCCTCTGTTTTCAGTTCTTTTAAACAGTACCTGGGAGCAGAGATATGGTTATAACTCCAGGTTTGAGAGGGCCCTGGGCAAAATGACATCTGCTGAGGGGGGGGGCTCCTCTGTCAGAAGTTCCTGGGGGGCTCTTTCGGTTGGGCTGGTGACATCACTCCAAGAAGCATGGGGCAGCTAAGTCCCACAGCCCTTTTAATTTCCCACAATGCCACAGAGGGATGTCAAGTTGGGGGCATTGTGGGAAATTGGAAGGATGGCTAGATCCATCCTTGGCTAGATCCATCTAAAAAGTGGGGCTGCTGCCAGTCAGTGTAGTCAATACTGAGGCAGGTGGTTTATTTGGGTGCGGCCTCGCCTTTCAAGGTGGCATGGACCATCCCCTCACACCATGATGTGTTAGCCATGCTCTGGAATCAACCAGTCAGGCCAAGAGCTGCATTTCCTTGTAGGCAACCTTCTGGAGGGATATGGTGGTGGTGGGCGGGGCCAAAGAGAAATGTGGGTGGAGCAACAAATGGCACCCTTAGCTTTGTGCAGGAAAAACCAGAGGTTTCTATACACTCTGTCCTTCATCCAGGCAGCAAGAAGTGTGACTCCAGTACAAGAACCCATTTCAGCCAGGCAAAAGCGCTCAAAGAGGACACAGAGGGGGGAGTATTGAGAAGTGCACCCCTGGGAAGGGGTGTGGCCTGGGAAGAGTCCTGAGGGCCACACAGAGAATCCTGGAGGGCCACACTTGGCTCCCTACCTTGAGTTCCCCCACCTCTGCTTTAGCACTTTCATCCTAATTGTTCATTGTTTGGGGCTGTGAATAGAATTTAAATTTAATGTTGATTTATAAGAGACCTTTGTGATCTTATGATTGAAATATAGGGAAAAGATAATAAAAGGGGGCTTATCATAGAATCATAGAGTTGGAAGAGACCACAAGGGCCATCCAGTCCAACCCCCTGCCAAGCAGGAAACATCATCAAAGCATTCCTGACAGATGGCTGTCAAGCCTCTGCTTAAAGACCTCCAAAGAAGGAGACTCCACCACACGCCTTGGCAGCAAATTCCACTGTCGACTTGTTTATTTTAACTAAAATAATAGTAACACAGCTTAGTAGTCAAACAACTACTTTTAAGCTGACTATATCTAAGTTCAGAAGAATCTGTTTATTACCAGTATGCATTATTTTTGCATGTGGTTTTTTTTAAAAAAAGAATAAACTCATAATTCTGTTTTCTTTTCACATTAATGAGCAAACTGTTGTCAAGAGAATCCTCTCAAAACATGTGTTTAAATGAATGTTTAAATGTGCATTTCCCCCCACAGTGCGAACAGAGCTATGCCTTTCGCTACCTTTAAATGACTGAGAACTGCTTTGCAACATTGCAAGAGCCAATGGATGGCTCAGTTCCGATTCCCAAATTTGTCATAAGTGGGACAGATCAGGTCATTTTGCATAAGGATGCATAACAATCCAAGGTCTTAAGGCAGACCAGTTCACCCAAATTTCATTTTGGAGCAGGAAGTTCAGCATACTCCTTGCTTTATTTTCCAAAAGTGGAGGAAGAATCTGTTGGGGACTTTAACTGTCTGGCCTATCAGGAGTTCATAATGAAAATGAATGCTCGTTTTTTCCCCCTTTTAAAAGTGTCTCTCGCTAAATGATACTGACGCTTTCAATTTTTAACATCATAATCAATAAAGGCTGCTTATGCACACTTTGCAAAACCATCGGTTTAGAAGTTTGGAAAAAAATATATGCATATGGCTGCAGCTTGCTGACTGGAAGCGCTAGCATTAAATCTTCCGAGTTAAAGTTTTACTGGTGTGTTATGAGTAAAAATGCCTTGTCAGCCATCTGCCAGTTTTTCTCCTAACATCCATATTTTCCACCCTTGCTAAACATTGGGAGCAGTTGGCCACAAGAGGCCGGCTCAACAATTAAACAGCCGCATTCTGCTGCGGAAGCAAGGGCACGTCAAAACAGAACTGTCTGTTATTAATTTTAAAAGTCCATAAAGGAAAGGTATGACCCTGTCAAGGTGACGGACTGGCAGTTAAACGTATTATAAACTGTTAACTCCTGGTGACAAAAAAAGGGGGAGGCCAAAATAGGTGGTGTGGGGACTGGGAAGCAACGGGGACCCACCCCCACAAACCAACAATGCAGAATGTCAAAAGGAAAAGAGAGAGAGAGAGAGAGAGAGAGAGAGAGAGAGAGAGAGAGAGAGAGAGAGAGAGAGAGAGAGAGAGAGAGCATCGTTAGGTAAGTATTAATCATAGCAGATTAACCAGCTTCTCATTCCACTGATCCAAAAAAGGTTACTGAGAGCCAGTTATGTCAAATTAGCTCTTCCTCTCCACCTCCTTTGCGCTGGGAGAATCTGCCCTGCTGATTTGCATGTTTTACCAATGTTTACGAGGAATTCAGTTCATTAGCTCTTTAGCATAAAAGTCGGATGCTGGAAGCCTTGGCTGGCATCTAACGCAGTGCTTAAAGCAAACAGCTCTCCTGCAACAGACGCTGCTCAACGAGACAGCTCCAGGGGCAGGCAGCAAGTGTAAGGATCAAGGATGCAGTCTTCACAAAAAAAAGGTGTGAAAGAAGGGATACCAGCAGCCCTTTGCAAGCTCACACCATGGGTCATCTATCCAGTCCAGCAATTTGCTTCCTAAATTAAAGCCCCTGGGAGTCCATATTGATGATGGCGTTCCCAGCTGTTTGACTCTAGAAGTGGGCACTCTGAGGTACACTGTTCCTGAACATGGAGGTTCTGCTTTCATGACTCACAGCTGTTAAGAAGGAACCCTAAACTTACAATTCTGTTATTTTGTTTGTTGCTTTTATATCCTACCTATTCTCTCATTTAATCCCCACAATGACGTTAGGCTGAGCAGTTGAGTGACTGGCCCAAGGTCACCCATTAAGTTTCCTGGCAGAATGGGGATTTGAATTCTGGTTTCCCAGGTCCTAGACTGGCTTCTTTCTTTGGTGACTTCCATCTGATGGATCATACTATCTGACTGCAGCAGAGGGAGAGATGAAGCAGCATCAAAACTTAGAACCATAGAGTTGGAAGAGACCACAAGGGCCATCCAGTCCAACCCCCTGCCAAGAAGGAAACACCATCAAAGCATTCCAGACAGATGGCTGTCAAGCCTCCTCTTAAAGAACTCCAAAGAAGGAGACTCCACCACACTCCTTGGCAGCAAATTCCACTGTCAAACAGCTCTTACTGTCAGGAAGTTCTTCCTAATGTTTAGGTGGAATCTTCTTTCTTGTAGCTTGAATCCATTGCTCCGTGTCCACTTCTCTGGAACAGCAGAAAACAACCTTTCATCCTCTTATATATTACATCCTTTTTTATATTTGAACATGGCTATCATATCACCCCTTAACCTTCTCTTCTCCAGGCTAAACATACCCAGCTCCCTAAGCCGTTCCTCATAAGGCCTTTGACCATTTTGGTTGCCCTCCTCTGGACACGTTCCAGCTTGTCAGTATCCTTCTTGAACTGTGGTGCCCAGAACTGGACACAGTATTCCAGGTGAGGTCTGACCAGAGCAGAATACAGTGGTACTATTACTTCCCTTGATCTAGATGCTATACTCCTATTGATGCAGCCCAGAATTGCATTGGCTTTTTTAGCTGCTGCATCACACTGTTGACTCATGTCAAGCCAACTTGTTCTGTTCTACTTTGAGGAAGACATTGAAGACAACACTGGATAGAATGGGCATCCTGGGTGGACTGAATAGCAGCTTACAAATATTTAAATAAATAAATTAATGAATATATTAGGACAGATTTAAGCATTAACTTATCTTCTTGGCTCGGAGGTCACATAACCATACCCTCCAATATTCCTCCAGTGAAAACAGGGACGTTCTAAGGAAAATTGAGATATCCCGGGATCAAATCTGGGGCTGTCCCTGGAAAATAGGGACCACTTAGAGGGTCTGTGTTGCTGCTGTTGTTTTAGATATATCAAAAACCAGCAGCAGCAACACTAACAACAGCAGCAGCAGCAGCTGACTCCTTCAAGGTATGTCGCTGCCTCTCCTGGAGGGTCTGCTGTCAGTGAGGCAACCCCATCTAACCAATTAGCAGCCTGGGCTTGCATTGTAAATCTGTCACTGCTGGCTTTAGTACCGCACAGCTGCTTAAGCAAAAAGGAAGAAGAGGGACTGTCTGGAACTCTATTAAAAGCCACAAGCAGGTCTGTATAGAAGGTGCTCCCTCCCTCGCCTCCTTTCCTAAAACCCTATCCTATCCGCCACCTGCCTTTCTCCTGGAACAATTACTGCCTACATCAGGCCCTTTTCGCTTTTTCCTGCAAAGCCCCAGCCAAGAAGCAGTTAAAATTATTAGGTAGGGAATTCCACCGTGCTATTAATGTCCTGCAATTCATCTGCTGCACGGGCCTCTTTGCTCGCCTCGCCCCCTCCCTATCTGCCCCCCCACCCCGTTTTCAAGTGCCGTTCTGTTTTGCTAAAGCGGCTTTGAAGGAATGCTCTCCAGTGGACGGCGGGCTGTCACTGTTCCCCGTCATGTGTCCGATAATTAAAATCTGACTGATTTATGGACTGGCATCAACCATCAGTGCTGGAGAGTTAGATGATGTTCATCCTTCCCAAGGCTAAATTTACTTGGTGGAAAGGGGGCCGCTGGCTTTCCGGCGCTGAGCTGTCATTCAGCTGCCGTGGAAACCATAAAGATAGCTAACAGAGCCCAGCCAGCAGCCCTTAAGTTTATTTTATTCTAATATTTATTGCCACCCAGAAAATGAACATAATACAGACAAGTTAGTGAGCGCACTGCACCAGTGATTTGCGAGGCTGCCACCGCCGCAGGAGCAAAACAAGCCTTGCGGAATTAAAATAAAATAGAACACTCGTTTTCTTCCTGCTCAATGCCCCTCTCCAAAAAAATAAATAAAGGATGGTCTGAGAAGGGGTGGGTGGGCTGGAGTTGCAGTGTACATTAACCCCAGTTTGAGCCTAGGCATACTGTTAAAATTTTAAGTAGGCAGAGCAAAGGAGGGTTGGGATGACATGGTGGTGGGAATGACAAGCGAGGGGGGAGGGGGGAGGACTTATTGAAAATGGCAGCTTGGAATTCCTCAGGGTCACAGTATCAGTAGCTGTGATGGAACAGGCTGTTAAAAAATGATTTAACCGGCAGTGAACAAGACTCCAGGCTTGGAGGATCAGTCTCTTGTAGCCTTGAGGGATATAATCCGGCCTGGTGCTTGCCGCCGACTGTATCTCTTGTTCTTAAACTGGGTATGTGACAGTCACTAGACTTTTCTCAAACCCCAAATCTCCACTAGAGGTCTTTCACCTGCTACAGTTGTTACTCCATCTCAAAGAGGGCATGCGCTCAGTTAACTGATTCTTGTTTTCTTGTTCACCAACTTGGGTGGCTTTAAAAGAGGAGGGGGATATTAATAGCTACTAGCCACGGTGGCTTTGCCTGGCCTCCACATTTGGACGCAGCCATGCTTCTGAATCCAAGTTGCTGGAAACCACAAGAGGGGAGAGGGCTCTTGTGCTCAAATCCTGCTTGCTGGTTCAGCCACATTGAGAGCAGGATTCTGGTCCAGATGGGTCACCAGTCTGATCCAGCTTAGGTTCTTATGTCAATTAAAATACATTATTATCAATTATTTAATTTATTACCTGCCCTTCACCCTATGGTCTCAGAGTGGGTTACAGGAGGGGAGTTTTATGCAGCACCTTGTCACCACATTATCTAACATTCATAATCTAACATTATGAACCCTTTGTGTCCTCCAAATTGTATGCCAAGTTAAGAATGTCCAAATTCACCCTGAATTTCACTTAGGGCAGGATTCTGTTCCAGAAAACTATGCCGGTGTTGCATGCAAGTAAGTAGGTTCCTTTCAAAGTATTCATTATTAACCATGACCCTTCAAATCTCACTCAAGGAAATAAAATCTGTGCCAAATTTTGTCACCACCATATACTAATGCATTCCTACATTGTGGGTAAGAACTCCCTTGCAATCTCTCCTCTCCTCTCGTCTCTTTCCTTCCTTCTGCAACATGATTAACTTGAAAGCAGCTGGAGTTTCAAAATGTTCTCTGTTTTAAGCTTTCTTTCTATTAGGGCACTGTTTGGGAGCAGGTGAGACTAAGGCAGGTTGACCAGTTAGAAAGTTAAAAGCTGAGAGAACAGACAAGGCAACTTCCTCCTACAATGAATGGCCTGCACTAAGGAAAAGAAACAGGGCCGGCAAGCCTTTTATAGTCCATAGCAGGACCTGATTGGACATCTAGAGTCACCTGACTAGGTCAGAAGGATCATGGGCTGCTGAGGCAACACATGACAACTGCTATAGGTAGCTAAGAAAATAAGAAATGAGGGAGGGCATAAGTAGGGGGGGAGGGAAACCAGCAATGTATATTTTTAATCCATTGAGAAATTTGTAAAGTTGGCAAAACAAAAACCCAAACAATTTTAGCAATATTTTCTCTTTCAGAATATGTGGGGTTGTGTAGTTTTTGCATAGTGCATAGCTGTCAAGTTTTCCCTTTTCTCGCGAGGAAGCCTATTCAGCATAAGGGAATTTCCATTAAAAAAAGGGAGAACTTGACAACTATGATAGTGTACAATATACAAAGGCTTGAAAAAAAATTGTATGGATACACACTGTAATTTTGCTGCATTTTGATGCTGTATCTTAGTGTTTTGTACATGATTCGCCTTTGTGGTTTCATATTTTACTTATGTGTTTATGTACATTGTAACCAGATATTTATTGTTTTATTAAATGTCATTATATTAATTAGCAGTACTATTGAACGTGGAATTGCTATCACTGCCACTCAATCACTTCCAATCTGTATTGTATTTTTGTTAAACAAACCTGTTGTTTTTTTCTATATGTAAGCTGCTTCATAAAATATGTATATTAAAATAATGCTGCTGCCAAAACTGCTGGATCCAACATTCAGAGGTGGCAAATGGAAACTCAGTGGAGGCCCTGAGATTGAAAAATCTTGTCCTGAGATTGGTATACAAAGCCTGCGACCAGGAAGCACTAAACTTTACTGGTGTAGCTGCTATAGCCTTGATACTGATTATTAGTTCATGAGATAAGTTTTTATATGATGATAATTGGAGTTCCGCTCTTTATTAGATCTCAAAAATATGATAACCTGATTGTTAATTGGAAATAAAGTCATGCTTTCCCTTTTTAGCTGATGTGCATGATATTCCATGATTTTTCACTGAAAGGTTAGGACACATGTATATACATATCCTTCTATTGGTCTAAATTTAACTGCCATTAATGTTTCAAGTGACAATTTGATGCTCTTTTAGCAGATAACTGTGACAGAATGAGCATATCGGTTTTCAATACATTCCATTCTTGGCATCCTTGGATTGAGTTCTTTCTGCATCTTCTCCCTTGCAAATTCCTTTGCCCAGTACAGTTATGTTTTTGGGTGTGTTTTTTTTTTAAGTGAATTCCCATTATCCCTAGCTAACAGGACCAGTGGTCAGGGATGATGGGAATTGTAGTCTTAAAACAGCTGGAGGGCCAAGTTTGGCCATGCCTGGTTCAGACCCAAGTCTACCTAGCTGGGCGTTCAGTCTCCAGTGACTGATCAGCTGCCTCTTGAAAGTTCATCAAAAATGATGAAAGTTATAGTTATTCCATGTTACCTGTGGGTTATGGAGATTCCACCTTAGCTAGTTTGACCAGCTGTCCATGAACTGTCCATGATGTCACTGAGTTTGAATGTATTCTGAAACCATCGCAGCTAAATCACAGTTTGGTGCTACTGTAACAAGTCTGCTCAAACCCTCCCTTCCCCCTCTTCCCCCCAAGTTTTGTCACAAGTAGGAGATTGTAAACATCTGCTTCCTTGTTTAAATTAACCACAGTTTATTGTTTCATTTGAACTAGACCACACTGCAGTTGAACTTCAAAGTATGGATTATTGAAAGAAGCTATATTTTCTGATCTGGACTTATTTCATGATATACCATAGTTTAAACCACAGCTTCTGCCTGTGGGCATTCAGATGTTGTTGAACTCCAACTTCCATCAACCCTAGCCAACATAACAAATGATTGGGGATGATGGGGTCCAAGAAACTACCGGTATGGAGGGCCACCCCTGGTTTAAACAAACTGAAGTTTCTAGTTCATATGTAATGACAAACTACCTGAGAATTAGATCCACTGTTTTTATCAATATTTTGTTCCAAGTCATACTGGGATAATTGTACTAGCTAAAAGCATAACTTGGTGAAATGATGGAGATTTTATTCCACTGAATAAAGCCTCAGGTCCATCATATTTATGAATCTGTAAATGCACATCCAGCCACTTAAGTACAAATAAAATAAGGAAATTGATAGATTGTCAACAGGTATTTCTCAAAAGTGGCTTTAAAGAACAATTCCCTTGCCTCTGTTTACTTCTACTGAAATTCACCTACTTTGGGGATGAGCTGCTACTGCAGGTAGTGATTGCCTTAGCCCACCCAGGGTTTAAACAGGAAGTAAAAGTTAGACCTTATGGAGTCTGCATGAACTTGCAAATGCCAAGAGCAAAATTTAGCAAATGGAAGAATATCAGGGACACCAAGAAGCAAACAGGAAGGACTATTTTCAAGTAAAATTAATCTAAAGTAAAAAAATTCCTTCAGTAGCACCTTAAAGACCAACTAAGTTTTTATTTTGGTATGAGCTTTCGTGTGCATGCACACTTCTTCAGATACAGTGAAATGGAAGTTTCCAGGCACTTATGTAGAGAAGGGGTGGGGAGGGGTGGGGATGGGGAGGGGGGATCACTCAGAAGGGTGGTGGAAATGGGTGATTGACTGACTGATAGCTGTTGATGACCGCAAACGACTGCAAATGGTTTTGCATGAAAAAGCAAGGGTTGAGATGGCTGAAGATCGCTTATCATGTATAATGAGATAAGAACCCGATATCTCTGTTCAAACCAGGTCCCTCCATGGTTTTGAGCTTGGTGATAAGTTGCAATTCAGCAACTTCTCTTTCCAGTCTATTTCTGAAATTCTTTTGTAGTAAGACAGCTACTTTGAGATCTTGTATAGAATGTCCTGGGAGATTGAAGTGTTCTCCTACTGGTTTTTCTGTCTTCTGGTTCCTGATGTCAGATTTATGTCCATTTATCCTTTGGCGTAGGGTTTGGCCTGTTTGTCCAATATAGAGAGCTGAAGGGCACTGTTGGCATTTGATGGCATACACAATGTTAGAGGATGAGCAATTAAATAGTCCTGAGATGGTATGTTGGATGTTGTTGGGGCCAGTAATGGTGTTGTCTGGGTGTATGTGGCAGCAAAGTTGGCATCTGGGTTTATTGCAGGCTCTGGTACCAGTGTCCATGTTAAGTCTGGTGGTTGTATTATTGTGGGTGAGGAGTTGTTTAAGATTGGGTGGCTGTCTGTAGGCAATGAAAGGTCTTCCTCCCAGAGCTTGAGAAAGGGAGCGGTCATTGTCCAGGAGAGGCTGTAGATCTCTGATGATGCGTTGTACTGTTTTAGCTTGGGAGCTGTATGTGATGACTAGTGGTGTTCTGTTATTTTCTTTTTTGGGTCTGTCTTGCAGCAGGTTCTCTCTAGGTATCTGTCTGGCTCTGTTGATCTGTTGTTTAACTTCATCAGGTGGATATTTTAGTTCTAAAAAGGTTTGCTGTAGATCTCTTAGGTGAGATTCTCTGTCTGTAGAGTTGGAACAGATGCGGTTGTAACGTAAGGCCTGGCTGTATACGATGGATTGTTTGGTATGTTTGGGATGGTAGCTAGAAGCATGTAGATATGTTTGTCGGTCAGTTGGTTTTCTGTATAAGGTGGTGTCTATACGTCCATCCTGTATTTTTATAGTAGTGTCCAAAAAATGTATTTCTTGCATAGATTGGTTCATTGTTAGGTTGATGGTGGGGTGAAAGTCATTGAATGTCTGGTGGAAGGTTTCCAGGGTCTGTTGTCCATGTGTCCAGATAATAAAAATATCATCAATGTATCGCAGGTACAGGAGAGGTTTGAGTGGGTAGGAGTTAAGGAAACGTTGTTCTAAATCTGCCATGAAGATGTTGGCATACTGTGGGGCCATGCGGGTGCCCATGGCTGTGCCGCTGATCTGGAGGAACAGGTCATCACCAAATTTGAAGTGGTTGTGGGTAAGGACAAAGTGGCAGAGTTTGGTAGCAAAGTCCGCTGTGGTTTTATCTGAAATGGTGTTCCTTATGGCTTGTAAACCATCATTGTGTGGGATGTTGGTATATAGAGATTCCACATCCATAGTGGCTAGTATAGTATTGTTAGGAAGATTGTTCAAATATTGTATTTTCCTCAGAAAATCTGTGGTGTCACGTACGTAGCTGGGAGCACTGATAGCATATGGTTTCAGAACAGAGTCCATATAGCCGGAAACACCCACTGTAATGGTGCCAATACCTGAGATGATGGGGCGTCCTGGGTTTCCTGGTTTGTGTATTTTGGGTAGAAGATAGAAAGTTCCTGGCCGAGGTTCCGCTGGTGTGTTTGTGAGGATCTGTTCTTGGATGTGTAGGGGTAGCTCCTTAATAATCTTGTTCAGTTCTTTTTTGTATGCTTGTGTGGGGTCTGAGTCCAATTTCATGTAAAAGGCAGTATTGGAAAGTTGTCTGTGGGCCTCTTGGATGTAATCAGTTTTGTTCATGATGACGACAGCTCCACCCTTGTCTGCCTCTTTAATTATAATGTCTGGGTTGTTCCTGAGATTTTCTATGGCTCTCCTTTCAGCATGGTTTAGATTTTGTTGTAAGCGATGGTGTTTTCTGGTCACATCCGTTTGGATTCTGTGGCGGAAGCATTCGATGTACAGATCTAGTGTGGTATTGCGTCCATCAGGAGGGGTCCATGTGGAGTCCCTTTTTGTGTAACTTCTTTTCGGTGGTAGTTGGTGGTCAATGTTCTGTTCATTGATGCGTTTGGAGGGTGATGGTTGTTCCCCAGTAAGTTGAGAGGTGTTGTGTTGTGGGGATGTAGTTTGTTCTACTTTGTCTTGTTCTTGTGTGTGATGAAAATACTCCTTCAGGCGTAAACGGCGGAAAAATGCTTCCAGGTCCCCGCAGAACTGAATCATGTGTTGGGATTTGGCAGGGCAGAATGATAGTCCCCGTGAAAGGACGGATTCCTCAGCTGGGCTGAGTGTTTGCTGTGAAAGATTGACAATGTTGTTGATCTTGTTTTGATTGGTGGCCTGTAGGTTGGAAAGGTTGCAGAGTTTTTTATTTTTCTGGTTCTTCAGTAACTCCAGTTGAGAGTGGTAAATGGTTTGTTTTTCCTTGTGGAACTTCTGCCAGGCCGGGTGATTCCTGATGGAGTTCTCCAGTGCAGAGAGTTCCTCCTTTATTAACTTCTGTTTGGAATACAGAACGCCGATAAGATGTTTCAGCAGTTTCTTAGATAAAGTGTGGCATAGTTTTCTGGCATATTCTGTGGGATAAGTTGATTGAAGAGGGTTCTTAATTCTAAAAATTAATTAATTAAAATTAATCTGTTTGCTAATTGGAATGGGATTTCAAAGCTGAGGGTTTAGAAAGGCAAAGGGGAAGAAGCAAAGGAGGAAATTTAAATAAAAAAGCTCTCACACAACATTATCTCATCCATTGGCTTAATTGATAGACCCACAGTCTGCCTTCCTGTTTCGTTAGACCATGGTGTACATTGTACCTGTCAGATGTAGTCGGACTTCTAATCCCATCTGCTCCAGCTAGCTAATGGTTGGTATTGATGGGAATTGTGGTCCAACAATAACTAGAGGGCAACACATTTACTACCCATGCTTTAGACCAGGGATGGGGAACCTGTGGTATTTCAGATGTTGTTGAACTACATCTTCCGTCATCACTGAACATTGACCATGCTGATTGGCTCTCTCTCTCTCCCCCTCCCCAGCTGCCATCAATATTCTGTAAGCTCACAGGATCTTGCCAGTTCAAAAATCTACCTGAAAGTATTTCTCATAATTGCTTAGGGAACTAAATGTATTTAATGAGTTCATGGAACCAAGGTGGGAATAGCCTTAAAAAAAAAGTTTGGGAACCACTATTCTAGAGATCTGCTTTGAGTCAGTAGACCAACATTTGACAAGGTGGGCCAGTGGTCTAGGCTCGACAGAAGGCTGCTGCATAAAGTTTTGCCATTAAAAGAGAGAAGAACTTTGGATATTATATGATGCACATCACTGAAATGAGCATTTTGGCATAGATGCTATCACAAGACAGTTTCTATCCTCACGAGGGAAGTGTGATGGCTTCCTTGAACTTCAGCGTAACAGTTACCCACCCACGTTCTGCCGCGTGTCTGGAACAAGCCGTTTTAACTTGAAATCTCACTCTCGCCAAATGTTTGCATTTCTGAAGGCGCAGAGGAAGACATCAACTTGACAATAACGTATTTTCAGCAAAAGCTTTGGTTGCTATTCTGTCAGACATAATTTGTTTCCAAACCAATGATGCTATTTAATCAAAACTCAAACCAGCTCTCTTTAAAAGCATTTAAGCAACTAAACTAAACAAGAAATAAATGCCACGTGAGCGTATGAAGTTTGTTGGGATTAGGAGGGCTTTTTGAGGGGAGGGGGTTCTTTCTTTTTCTTTTATTAAACCATCTAATCAATCTTCATAAATGCTCTACTGCCTCTACCCCTCTCCATGAATTATTTTCAACCTTTGGCATCCGTGTTTTTAAAAAAAGTTAATGTTGAAGTTCAACACTCCAATTTTTGTTTCTGATAATTCTGAATTAATTCCTAATCTGAGAAGCACAAAGGAGGCACATTGAGATGCAGACAGCATCAAAACGTATGGCTTTAGGGAGACAGACTCTGTGATGTGTATGTGTATGCTGTCCCTGGCAAACACACCTGAGGTTCATGGCCCTTAATGTAATTGGACAGTTTTGTTTATGAAAACGGCCTGTTCTGCCAAATCCTGAAGTCCTGGCTTTGACAGATATATCACTTCTTCGATGTGAGTGTATTTTGAAGGGAGCTGACACACGATCAAGTTCTCTTTAATATCCCTTCACCAAACCTGACACTTGTCCAGCAGGGTTTGTGCCGCATCCAGCTGTCAGTTACCACTGAAGCATTCTGGGAAAGTCAAAAAGGGAGGAAGACAGCAGAAAGGCAATGGGAGGGAGGGGGGAGTTGGATTTTATCTGTTTAGCTCACCCTCAAGAAAAGTGCTTAGCCTTGCGATTATTTCAGAGGCCTGCAAAGAGCAAGCTTGCCCGGACTTTGGTTGTTAGCTTCGACTAGGGATGAGTGAATCTGTCGATTTTGCTTTCTCTTCAGTTTCTCATTTTTCCAATGGTACATTCAGTTTTCCACATCTGTTTGTGAATGTAAGAAGATGCTTCATGACCAGGTCAATGGCCTCATTCCTGGTTTTTTTTTCTTTTTTTAAAGGTCCTAATGAAGATGCTTGTGCATTTTGGTGTGAATTTCTCCTACTATACACATGCCGGTATGCAAATTTGCCAAATAGACACTTTCTTTTTAAAAAGCAGTTGTCTGTAATACAGTGGTACCTCGGTTTAAGTACACAATTGGTTCTGGAAGTCTGTACTTAACCTGAAGCGTACTTAACCTGAAGTGAACTTTCCCATTGAAAATAATGGAAAGTGGATTAATCCATTCCAGACGGGTCCGCGGAGTACTAAAACTGAAGCATACTTAATCTGAAGTGAACTTTCCCATTGAAAGTAATGGAAAGTGGATTAATCCGTTCCAGATGGGTCCGCGGAGTACTCAACCTGAAGTGTACTTAACCCGAAGTATGAGTGTAATTGGTTCTGGAAGTCCGTACTTAACCTGAAGCATACTTAACCTGAAGTGAGCTTTCCCATCGAAAGTAATGGAAAGTGGATTAATCTGTTCCAGAAGGGTCCGCGGAGTACTTAAACTGAAAGTACTCAAACCGAAGTGTATTTAAACTGAGGTATGACTGTATAATGCATTTTATGTTGTTTTCCACTCATGCAGTTTGCCCTTTTCTACACAGCACAGATGCAGAAAACTGCATTGCAAAAAAACCCAAAAATGTGAATTCTGAAGGATGATTCTGTGTTTCCATCATTGTCTTGTTTCAGAAAGTGTGGATTATGTAGGTTAGCCTTCAAATGCAAACTGAAACAAAGTTCTCCCATATCCAAGGATGGCCCCAAAGAGGAACTGTATCTGCTAAAATGAAGGCACTGGTTTGCATAACATTCACATCTAATAATTTAAATGCATAGATGTGATTTAAAAACAAAAAACCCCAATTGTTCTAACTGCATTTATATTCTGCTTTTGACCCACGATCAGTTCCTTCAAGTAGCATACAATGTGAAATCTCCTCTCCTTTCCCTACTGTAAATAAGCACTGCAATGAAATCTTGCCGTGTGTCCTCAGTCCCATAAGTGGTGTCCCCACTTTCATGATTCCAGCCAGCCAGCGATGGCCAATGCCAGGATAGTGTAAGTCATGAGTAAGGAAACTGTGGCCCTCCAGATGTTCTTCAACTCCAACTCCCATTGGCCCCAGCCAGCATGGTGGGAATTGGAGTCCATCGACATCTGGAGGACCACAGGCCCCCCTTGTCTGACATAGGCCTTTGGTCTGATTCAGAAGGTCTCTTCCTATGACAGCCTGGAGGTAGTGTGGAGTCTTGGGGCCTGGTTGGCTCCACGGACAGAATTAAGCCGAGCAATGACCCCTAATGTTCACATCCTACATTCACATTGCTCCCTTCCATGTTTCAAAGAAGGTACCAGAAACAAGGCATAAGGGGAGAATAATTGCTTTCTCCAGCAGGGTGATTCAACCCGCTTTCCATTTAAACAAAATATATTGGCCAAAAAGACAGGGGCATCAATTTGCTTCAAATTCCATCCATCAAAGTCAAGGGAGGTTTCTTCATTCTGTATTATGCTCTTAATCTCTCCATGCTCTGAAGTTCATTTCTCCCACATTACGGGCCTTGCTAGTTGCACCTGCATGCCTGGCTTATTTCAAAAGGACCCAGCACAGACAACATAATGAAGCTTTGCTGGCTCTTGAAAAAAATAACAGAGGCGAAATTGCAAGCTTGGGATAAACATCAAGAAGAGGAACTTGAGCTCATGAACCTCACCAGGACACTCTCTCTCTCTCTCTCTCTCTCTCTCTCTCTCTCTCTCTCTCTCTCTCTCTCTCTCTCTCTTTCTTTCTCTCCCTCCTTCCCTCCCTCCCTCCTCTCTTGCAGATCCTGATTATTGCCATTTTCAGACTAGGCATGTGAGAATCTCAGCCCGGAATCGATTACAAACCTCCTAATATTTCCAAACACAATTTTAGGTGTCATGAACATCTTAAGTTGTGGATGTCAACTTTTCCTGAAAGCGTTTTATAAAAAACTAATCAACCTAGAGCCTCAATTAGTTTGATGGTATTATTTATTTATTTCCATAATCAAAATCAAACTTCATTTATTTGATTTCACTTATGAAAGGCTTCCCGTAATGTATCTCAAAGCAATTGCACTGTAAATTCACAGACAATAAAAATAATGTAATATGTAAAATGCAATTCCATATATAAAAACAATTCCATATGTAGAAAAAAAGAGATAACCTTTCATATTCAGCACAGATACAGATGCCTGTTTGCACAATGAATTTAAAGCAGTATCATGCCACTTTAAACAGTCATGGCTTCCCTTAAAGACTCCTGTGAACTGTAGTTTGCTATGGGTGCTGAGCATTCCTAGGAGACTCCCATTCCTCTCACAGAGCTACAGCTCACAGAGCGGGACATTGATCCCTCTTCCCAGAGAACTCGGGGAACTAGTTCTGCCAGGAGGAGAGGGGTCTCCAACTCTCCTTCTATGGTTTTGGGTCACTACTTGGGTGAAACAATCGTGCCTTTGGGACTCACCTACCTAATTCTAAACTATTCAGTTCCCAGAGGATTGATTTGTTGGTGAAAATGAAAGTTTAGTTGACCCCAGTCTTCATTGGTTGGGAGGATACAAAAAGATCATGCCTGCAGCTTCTCAGAGACAGAGAGAGAAAAGGATGGATTCATTCAGGAGTGACAAAACAACTAGAAGCTCCAGGTACTAGATAGTGTGATTGACTGCTGCAACAGTTGCGCTATTAATTAAAAATGCTTTGGTGGTATCGTTCTGATGCAACCAATTTGAACTTAATTAAACGTAAATTCAGGCCATAATCTGAGAGCTGCCGACCACTCATAAAGAGGGAATGTAAATAGGGAGGGTGTTTTATGAAGCATACAACCACTCGCTTCATATTTTAGAGCTCAAGTTCACACATCAATGGACGGTTTGTTTTCTACTCCCTTTTCTGATCCCTTGTCTCCGGCAGGTTAGGCAGACACAGAGGGGATCAGCCTTTGCAGAGTGTTTACGTTTGCTCCGAATTACCCCTGCTCCCCGTGAACCTTTTTTGATTTATGGGCAATCTGTTAAATATTTGAATCGAGATTTGCGTACCTGAACTAATCCGTCTGAAAGGAATCGTGTTCTCCTAATAGGCCAGGGGTTATGTCATGTCACCTCGCCTGCGAGGGAGGGGGAAAAACATGCTTTTATCAAAGGAGGGAATTTGTTAACAATCTGGAGAATGTATGAGAAAAGGAAGAACTGAATTATGGACTCCTCAGTTGGCTTGTAAATACTTGACACAGCCTAACCACCCGTGCTGGTCTGGGGAGGAGGGAGGAAGGGAGAAATGGAGAATCACCAAATTGTGCCCTTCGGAAAGTTTTACTTTGAAAGCTTGATTTTTTATTTATTTAAATAATAATAATAAGAATAAATTGCATGCCGCTTAATACAGGAATAGCCAACTCGGTGCCCGTGATCCTAAAAATCAAAACTGCTTGGTTGAGGAGAGATACTGTTGAGGACCTGAAGCAAGGTCCTCTTCATTCATCACGCACATCGCACCTAAAGTGACACTTAGAGATACTTGATTTTTTCCCCACTCTGAAAAGGAACATTGTGTGGTTTACAAGGCGTGAGATGAACGAAAGTTAAGTAGGTTAAAGAGGCTGCATGCCTTCAGGACAGGAGGCGGCTCTGTGTACAATTTGGAAAGCAAACATTTATGTTTTGACCACGACAGTTGTGTTCTATGCCTGGGCTTTTAGGTATCTTCCATTACTTGCTCTAGCCTATCTCTCAAGAGAATAGTTAAGATTAGTAGAGAGGCATGCTGTGCTTTAAAGAATCTGGAAGGAGAAATGGATTAGTGTATGAGTGGATGTCAACACATTTGACCGTGAGACACCTTTACCTTAAAAGCAGCTTTCTGTAACAAGGGGATGTTAAGACTCAGCTTTTATATTTCTTCGTCGATTATATATATGAGAGTCGGTTTAAACACACATAATGCTAAACCAAACCATGATTCCATAACAATCAATGGACGGATCTTTCAATTTTGTTTTCTCTCAGTTTCTCATTTTCCCAATCTTAAATTCAGTTCTCCACATTTCCACACCAATTTGCACTGTATCGGTTTGTTGGAAATTCATCGGGGGTTTAATGAGAAGACATCCTAATATACACAAGTTTCTGCGCAATTGTGCAATCTTGGCAGGAGCGCTGCATTGCAAAACTCAGAGAAGTGTGAATTTCGGAGGATTGCTGTGTTTCAGTTTGTGTGTTGTTTTGAAAAGTGCCAGTTAGGTACGCTCACCTTTAAATGCAGACCGGAATTGGCTTTCTCCTCCATCCTTGACTATGGCTTAGCACACATGAGCAAAGGGGTGGCTTCCCAGATTGAAGATTGCTCCTCCCCTGTTCCTGTTGTTGCCATGCTATTAGGTCCAGCCCAAGAAATTTTGCCACCTGAGGTGAACCACAAAATGGTTTATCCCCTCCCCACTAGGGAAGAAGAAATGAGTGAAGCTCTACATCAGGAACAAGGGTAGAATAAAGATCTACATTGGGATCTGCTGCCCCTTTGGACCGTGCTGCCTGAAGCAATCACCTCACCTTCCCTCACCGGTGGGCCGGCCCTGCATGCTACCAGGGAGTAAGCCATGATTTGGCTTAGCATTATGCATACCTGCCAAGTTCCTGCCTGAAAAATAAGGGATCGGACCGGAAGTAGCAGACCGGAAGTAGCGCTGCCGCCATTTTGGAACTGGGCGGAGCATGCTCAGAAGTGACTTTTGATGCTGCTCTGCCCAGTTCCAAAATGGCCACCGCACCAGAAGTCGCGCTGCAGCCATTTTGGAACTGGGCAGAGCAGCATCAAAAGTCGCTTCTGAGCATGATCCGCCCAGTTCCAAAATGGCCGCCGTGCCAGAATAAACCGGGGAAAAACAAAAAAATCTGTTTTTTCGGCTGGGAACAGCTGGAAAAATGGGGGTTTCCCAGGGAATACGGGAGACTTGGCAGCTATGTTGAACCCAGGCTTATGGTTTGTCTCACTCCAGACAAACCACTTGCTGTAACCAAGGTTAGTTCCTCATGTACTCCTTCCAGGAACCTACAGATTTTCTCATTCATGCTAAACCATGACTTAGTATTATGTACGAATTGAGTCACTGTCTAGGTAGAACTATTAACAGTTCCATGGCAGTTTGAATAGAAGCAAGGAGGGGGAATCAGCCCAACACCATATGAAGAGCACCCTGTTGTTTACCTATAGTTTATGGTGCCACCCTACTAGTATTGTTGATGGGGGAAGCAAAACAAAATAAACTTCATGGATCATCTGGTTGGCCACAGTAAGAATGGGATGCTGGGCTTGGCGGGCCATTGGCCTGATCCTTAAGCACAGTAACTTTACTGAATCTTTTGATATTTGCATGTTATCAACAGCATTAGGATGACGAAACTACAGACCCGTCCCTGTTCAAAGGCATGGCCTTGTAAACCTTATTTCAAAGCCCATTTACAGGAAGAGTTATGGCAGAAATCTATTCCAGACCACTGCTTTCTTTTATCAAAATGAATTTTCTAAAATAACAACAACAACAAAAATGTGCTACATTATACTTTCAGCATCCATCAGCCAAGAAGCTGCCGACGTGGCTCAGCCTCATTTGTAACATTTTCTGAATTTCCCCTGCAGTTTATGAGGCTTTGCCATTGTACCAGACACATCCCGGCTTTGTTCATTTATGGTCTGCAAAAGGACTCATGACTCAGAGGAATGCACAGCCAGGCCTCTCCTTTGCATCAGTGCACAGAGGTGAATGCAGTGTATGAACTGTACAGTCATGACTATTGTCTTGTGGTGACTGCAAACATGTATTTTATCTATTTACTTATTGCATTTATGTAACACCATTTCCACCAAGGAGTTCAATGGTTCTTCTTGCCATTTGCCTTTGCGCAGTGGTTGGTCTTGGTGTCTCACATTTCAGTGGCGCCCTGTGCAATGCCAAAATTCAGCACCCCTCCAACTCTCATGCTCCAGTCTAAATCATAGCTGCAGCCCCCCCCCAAGGCTCTGTGCAAAGGGCAAGTGAACCAGTCGTGCTCCCTTAAATCTACCTCTGCTCTGCAACAGGGTGCCGAGATATGTACAATCCACAAACATCATGAATGGGGCAGGAATCCTGCAGAGGCCCTGTTTTGCAGGTGATAGCTTTTGAATATCTGAAGTTTGGAAGAACAGAATCTGTGCATAAGGATAATTGTAATATCTGGATAACCAGGGTGTTAAATAAATCTCTTATCAGCAACAGACATAGAGAGAGGTTACAATTCCCAGTGGAGCTTCTGCCACAATCCCAAACCACATTAGGAAACCTTTGTGCAAACAGTTGCTATAGTATAGATGGGGAAAGATATACACTCCTTTCTTCCTGCCACACACACACACACACTTCAGTTTTCGAGCTTCAGATTTAAATTCACCCCCCAGGCAGAAGAAGCCTTCTCCCTCCCCTATCTTTCACGCCCTGCCCTTGATAGTTTATGAAAGAGCAGGACAGAATTAATTTGATCTAAATGGTGGCTATAAAACTCACTCCTAGCTAAGAAGTCTCCAAGATCTTTTATTTCCTTGTTTTATCCTTCTTTGCGATGACTGCTTTCCTCTTTGGTGTGACACAACACACACACACACACACACACACACACACACTTTGTTTTCTTGCAACTACACAGATAAAGAAGGAGCAGTTCAGCAGATGGATCTCCGGCCCAAAACTCTAGAGTAAATTCCACGATCAGCTCGGCTGAATGATGCTTTTAGCACGCCAAGGTTGATACTAACTATAATTCACATCCCCTGGGAGCCTTGCTCTGTAATAAAGCTTGAATGTCAGGCATCTCGGCCAAGAGCTTACATACCTGTTTGAACAAGTCCTGTGCCAATGGAAACACATCAAGAACCCAAAAACATTTAGGCTACTGTACGGGTCGTAAATGGATGCTTTCTAACCCAATGAAGAATAATCACCTATACATAAGCACACAAGTGCGTTCAATGTTAATAAATATATTTTATCCGTATTCATTGAACAAGACAAATGCTTCTTACAGTGGTGGTGGTGGTGGTGGTGGAGGAGAAATATTAATGCATACAGTACAAAGATGAACAGCTCTAGCCAAAGGTCACTGTGTGTACTTTGAGGCACACAAAATAGCTTCTGAGCACACGGGAATCCCATTTTGCAGGGTGACCCAATCTGTGTAAGGAGATTTAGGCAGATTCACTTCATCCATGAATGCGGATATCCTGGCATGGCACACGCTACAGACGAGGGAGCATGTAATGCATCATGTTCAGCCTAGTGCTGCCACATCATGTCCTGTCCCCCACACATTTAAGTTTTCTTATGAGCAGGGCCTATTCAGTGGTAGTTCCATTAGGGAACATATTGAACCTTATCTCTTGCCTTTCTTTGGAAGGCAGATGGAAAACTTTTTTTTGTCCTGCTGCACTTTTTAATGAACTGGGTCCTGAGGCTCCTAACAGCTGGACTTAGGGGGGGGGGGGTTCCTGCTGGTCAGTTTGTTGGGGACCTTTGCTCACTGTATGCTACATAGGTTCTTTATACAGTCATACCTCAGTTTAAGTATGCTTCGGTTTGAGTACTTTCAGTTTAAGTACTCCGTGGACCCATCTGGAATGGATTAATCCACTTTCCATTACTTTCAATGGGAAAGTTCGCTTCAGGTTAAGTACGCTTCAGGTTAAGTACGGACTTCCAGAACCAATTACACTCATACTTCAGGTTAAGTACACTTCAGGTTGAGTATTCTGCAGACCCGTCTGGAACGGATTAATCCACTTTCCATTACTTTCAATGGGAAAGTTCGCTTCAGGTTAAGTGCACTTCAGTTTAAGTACTCCGCGGACCGCCTGGAATGGATTAATCCACTTTCCATTACTTTCAATGGGAAAGTTCACTTCAGGTTAAGTACGCTTCAGGTTAAGTACAGAATTCCAGAACCAATTGTGTACTTAAATTGAGGTACCACTGTGCAGGCTATTTTATGCCAGCAAGTCCTTTGGAAACAGCACTTGCTGAAAGATGGTCTACAAAGAAGTAAAGATTATGTAGCATCACTTGCCCTGTATCTTTACTGCATCTCCCTGCTCCTTAGCCAATAAAGAGGAGTAGGTGGCAGGGAAGGTATGCAATGAAATGATATCAGGACATACAGGGTAAGCAATATTGTATGTTACAAAGGGGTGGGGGTGGTTTCGCTAAGGAGTTACCATAACTGTTAGCAGCCCTGAGCTGGATTCAGCCAGCACATAGTTCAACTCCCTTCCGCAGGAGTCAGTGATGGCTGCCAATTTGGATGGCTTTAAAAGAGGATTGGACAAATTCATGGAGGGGAATTAGGCTGACATGGCAATTAGCCATGGTGGTTATGCTCTGCCATCATTGTTGGAGGCAGCAATGCTTCTGGATGCCAGTTGCTGGAGACCACAGGAGAGGGCTCTTGAGCTCAGATCCTGCTTGCTGGTTTCCAGTGGGGACATCTAGTTGTCCACTGTGAGAGCAGGATGCTGGACTAGATGGGCCCCCTTTACCTGGTCCAGCAGGCCCTTCTTCTCTTCTCCACCCTAAGTAATCCCTGGACCAGGGGGCCACATCTCCAGTGTCAAAATACAAAGATGTCTGAGCTTTTTGTGTGCATATAATTGCCATGAGTTGCCTTATTTAATAAAAGCAGCAATTTGGAATGGCAGGTTAAATAATAGTGTGCAAGCTCTACAGATCTCAGACAATGGCTTTGGAGATAGAAACTTTTGAGGCTCGGAAACACTTGACGCCCTTCTGAAGGATCTTCTTCCCCACGTCGGCAGACTGCGGCGCACGCCACGGGTTTAATCGCATATTGTTCCCCGAGTCCCAACCCTTTACAAATCACATGACATAAAAAGAAAAATAAGTAACGCTGTAAAGACGGTAATGAGAACTGTTGAGCTAAAGTGCCTCTTAAAGAAATCCTAATAAATTCCAGAATTTCTAGTCTTCTGGCAAGCTTTCCATTTAGAATAAAATCAATGATCAATGGTTGCAAAAAGGCAGGCACCAGCCTCACTTTGCCTCCGGAGCAGGGGAAGGAGGGTGGGGGGAGGGAGGGAGAGAGAGAAACCTCATAGACGAAAGATGACATTTAAAGGAAAAAAGCTGACATTGACTCCATCACTGTCATTGCTTCTGCCATAAAGCAGCTTCAAATATTAAAACATTTTTCATCTGTGCCGCGTTATTGGCACCAGAAATTGTTTTCTCTCTGTCTGATACTCACTTGAACTGCAGCAGAGCTCCCCGGAGACTCCAGATTGTTACCAAGCCCTCATAACATATTGGCAGTTGAAGGGGTGGTGTCCATGTACACTTGCCACTCAACCGAAAGGGCTGCCTCTCTCTCTCCCCCCCCCCCCCCCAGCCTTGATCCGAGGACAAGAGAAACTCCTCAGCAGAGATTTCCAATGTGACTTGCCCATGCAGATGTGGAAATTCTGGGCGTGTCGCCATTTCTGATGTCTCACGGAGAATAGGGTTGGGGTTTTTTTTTCTTTTCTTTTTTGCAGATGGGGCTTTAGGCCACAGTGGGGAGAGTTATGGCGATGTTACCGCCTTATTTTTCCGTGTGTCTGCAAGGCTGGTTTGTGGGAGATGGGAGAGTTTCATATTTCGGCAGGGACAGATTCTCAGCAAGGTTCAAAGGCCCACTGCTGGGTATTTCTGAGATGAAGTGGAACACAGAAATGCACACACCTGTGCTTCTCTCTCTCTCTCTCTCTCTCTCTCTCTCTCTGTGTGTGTGTGTGTGTGTGTGTGTGTGTGTGTGTGTGTGTGTGTGCATGTGTATAATTCTTACCATACTGTCCATCTCTCAAACATAGCATAGATACTCATTTCTATCCAGCATATTTAAGAGCATACATTGCGATTAGATATCTAATCATAACAGCTACAGTAATATTAGCAACACATTTTTTAAGCAAAGGGATTGGTGCCATTAACTTCTGCACAAGGCAATCTTTATGTAGAGCCAAATTACATGTTACAATGAAAATGCTATTTTCCTCCCCCCCTTTCTTTTCTCCTTGTCTTTTTATTTTTTTTAAAAAAAACAGGATTAAAATGACTGTTTTTATTTTATTTTGCAAAAATTATATACTGCTGGATTGTAAAAACAACCATGTTACCTCGATCTGGAATAATATAATAATAATAATAATAATAATAATAATAATAATAATAATAATAATTTCTATTCCATTCCAGCCACTGGGCTCTGCATCAGCTGCAGCCTCCAGGCCAACCCCAAGTGTAGCCCCACATAGACGACTCTGGCCAAACTATCCTAATCCCGGAACAGATGTAACTGTTTTACCAACTAAAATTGATGAAAGGCCCTCCTAGACACCTGTGCCGCCAGTGACAGAGTTGGACTCAGGAGCACCCCAAGATGATGAACCTGCTCTTTCAGGGGGAGTATGCCCCCATCTGAAGCAGGCAATTGGCCAGTTGTCCAGACCCTGGAACCCCTTACCCACAGACCTTCAACCTTGCCAGAGCTCAGACTCAGTTTATTAGATTTCATCCAGAGCCCTCCTAAATCCAGACATGGGTCCAGGACCTTCTCAGTCATTCCCAATTCAGATATTACAGAGAAACAGAGTTGAGTATCACCAGCGTATTGATAAGTTCCAATGGCCACTGCTCAACAGCTTCCTGTAGATGTTAAATTGCATCAAAGCAATATAATGCCCTACGGTTTCCCACAACTCAAGAGCCAAGAGGCTGAGAAGCATTCATCCAATGCTACCTTCTGGAACTGTCCCTGGATATAAGTCACTGCAGGAGATAGTGGCCCATAGATGGTCCAGGAGGATATCATGGTCAACAGTATCAAAAGACAATCTGCTAAGAGCAACAGGGTTATACTCTCCCTCTCCTGATAGAGGTCACCCACCAGAGTGACCAAGGCAGCTTCAGTCCCCAAGCTAGGTGTGGCTCAAATTGCATTGCCATTGTGTTGATGAGAAATATAGATACTCCTGTGGACATCTGAAATAGGATAAGTAGTTCTTCCCACATTTCCTCTCAAAGTGACGCCCCTGGTGGCCTTAGATGAATATAAAAGGTGAATATAGTCGGATTTTTGGATGAACTCAACAGCATAATTTAAAGATTCTGGATTTGATCTATAAAGTCCTAGATGGCTTGTACCCAAAATGCCATTAGAAGCTGCCTCCACCCATCTGTCGCATTGAGCCCTATCAGATCAGCTGAGAATTCCCTGTTGATTATCCCATCTGCAAGCCAAATTCAGACAGAAGGGACATTTAAATAGGCATTCTCGGTGGTTATCCCACAACCATAAAACTCCCTTCCTCTGGAGACTCAAAGCCTGAACATCAACATTTCCTCCCCGCAGAATTGCTATAAGACCTTTCTATTTGGGTTGCCAAGAGTAATCATTTACTTTTTCTTTTATCTGGTTTTATGGGATATCATAGCCGAATGAATTCTATATACCCACATACAGTTACTGCACATATGTACAGAGGGAGAGGCAGAAAGAACATATCCCTGGGCATTGATAACAAGGAGTTTTATCCAATGTTGCTCTCACTCAAAGCAGGCCCATTGAAGTGAATGAAAATCATTAGCATAGATCCATTCATTTCAATGGCTGTGCTTTGAGTAGACTTTAATTGGCTACAACTCAAGCCTTGGAAAATTCATTCACAACAGATAGAAAGCTGAAGTTCAGTCATATATAACTAAGGATGAAGAGAGTATTTTATTATTATTAATTAATTAAATGTCTATACTGCTCTTCATCCAAGGATCACAGGGCAGTTTACAATATAAAATCACAAAACATAAAATATAGTAACAAACAAAAACAATGGCCTCACTCCATACACAGTTTAAAATGCCATAGGTTGTTTAATTAGCCAAAGGCCTGGGAGAAGAGGAATGTTTTTGCCCAGTGTCTATAATGATGGTGTCAAGCGAGCCTCTCTGGGGAAAGCACTCCATAATCAGGGAACCACCGCAGAAATTTGTACTCTTCCGAATTTTGTAGGGGAATCCTCCAGTCAAGTAATCTGTAGAAAAATGCATATAACAAGGGGGAAGTGTCCATAAGAATGCATGTATTAGTGGAAACAATATAGAAAAAATGCATTATATTGGCTGAAATGGCTCGGCAAAAATGTGCAAAATTGCATACACAGTTGTGTATATTGGGATAAATTCACAGTAAAATGCTGGTGAATTTTCATGAGGACTTAAACAAATTCTCAAACTGATGTGGAAATGTGGAGATCTGAATTTAAGATTAGGAATAAAAAATGAGAAACTGAGAGAAACCAAAACTGACAGATTCTCCCATTGCTAGTTCACACAGAATGTAGACCGAACAAAATTTCCCTGCTTGCCTTGGTGAACAGTTCAATTTATCTAATTAGTTATTTAATTTAAATAATAATAATAATAATAATAATAATAATAATAATAATAATAAACTTAAAACAGAATGGTGGGCTGGATGTACTTTGGTCTAGACCAGGGCTGTGTTTTACCCATTTTGTTTTTTTAGGGACATTTGGGGTTCAAAGATGGGAATGTGGAGATCCCACAGTGACTATGATACTGTCCCAGTGCTTTCCATCCAATCAGATTTGACTACATGCAGAGCTCACTGTAGGGAAACAAAGCTGAATTATAGTAAGGACAATACTTGCTATGCTAGTCATGCAGGTGATCCCACCTAATATAGAACATGAGGACAAACAATGCCTAATTAAGCTAATGCTTCCTCAATAGATGGATACTTTTGCACCCTTGCACAGCTGTCTCTGAAAAATTGCTGAAAGGGGAAAGATGCCTTTCAACACCGATGACACTTGGTTTTCATCCTCTTTTGCTCTAGTCTGCCATTCATACCAAGTGTGCCTATGAGAGTGGCAGAACAATGAGAAGGGCCTCTCTTGAAGATCTCAGAACCTGGGCAGGTTCCTGTGAAAGAATGCAGTCCTTCAGATAGCCTCTGTTTCTGTACAAGGTTTACTTATTTATAATTGCATTTACATGCCATCTTTCCTCCAAGGAACCTAAGGTGGTGTACTGTACAAGATCACCCATGTTATCCTCATAGCAACTCTGTGAGGTAGGCAAGGATGAGAGTGGGTGACGGGCCTGAGGTCACCCACTGAGCTCCATGGCTGAGTGGGGATTTAAACCTGGGTTTCCTTGGGACCTGGTCCAAAACTCTAGCCACCACACCATAAATGGTTAACAGCACCCCATACATCATGCTTACATTGATCCCCTTTTTCGAGTCATCATATGTCAGTGGCCATTACCACATTTCATGGGGAGCTCAGAAGTTCACCCATCATCGAGAGAAGACATGAAATTGGCTATCACAAAGTGTAGTGATAGCTACCAACTTGGATGGCTTGAAAAGGAGATTATCTACATCCGTGGGGGACAAGGCAATCCATGGCCACTACTCATGATGACTATGTGCTACTTCCAAGATCAGAGGCAGGATGCCTTTGAAGAAAGGATCACAAGTGAGAGAAGGCAACTGTTCACCTATCTCATTTGTGGGCTTCCCTAAAGGCAATCTAATTGGCCAGACTGCTGGACTAGATAGGCCTTTGGTCCTATGCCCAGATCAAAGGACATCAAATACTGCTCTATTCTGCCTTGGTGTTAGACACCACGTGGAGTCCTGTGTCCAGTTCTGGGTGCCAGTTTATGCAGCACGTTGACAAGCTGGAAGGTGTGCAGAGGAGGGCAACCAAGATGATCAAGGATCTGGAAACCATCTTATGAGAAATAGTTGAGGGAGTTGGGTATGTTTAGCCTAGAGAAGAAGAAACAGAGAGGTGATATGATAGCCATCTTCAAATATCACATGGAAGATGGAACAAAATTGTCTTCTCCTGAGAGGGTAGGACCCAAAGCAATGGCTTAAAGTTACAAGAAAGGAGATTAGACACAACTTTATGACAGTAAGAGCCATTTGACAGTGGAATGGACTAACTGAGAAGGTGATGGACTCTCCTTTTTGGCCATCTGTCATGGATTCTTTAGCTGCAAGTCCTGCATTGTAGGGGGTTGGACTAGATGACCCTTGGGTACATTCCAACTCCACAGTTCTATGAATCTATGCTACCATTAAATTAGTTGATGTTCTAGCTCTGCCCATTTTTCTTTGCCTGCTTTAATGTATGTGCACATGTTTGCATTTGTATACACGCGCATGTCTGTGCATTAGTGAATCTATGCTAGAGGTATTTGGATTATCTGTGCACAGAGAGAAATAAAGAAGCAAAGGAACCAGGGTGGGGAGAGACCACACAGAGAGACAGAGCAAAAGCCTCTGCACAGCCATCTGCCGCAACGTCACGTGACTATCTGGAAACTGACAGCCACTCCTTTTGCAAGGGCCAGGCACGTCAGATGAATCAATCAATCAAAAAAAATTCTTATGAAACTTAATCACGGAGGGTCGTGTTAGGGAGTGGGGAACAGATTAAATTACCACGGTATTAGATACGGGAAATGATTTCTGTCAAAACCATCTTTACTGCAATTATAATATGTTAATTATGTATTTCATTAAGTAAGTGGATTAGAGCCTGCACAGATGAAATCACGCTGAAGGCTCTGAATCATTTGCTGAGCAGTGTGGGAGGAACGGGGTGAATGGAACTCAGTTAATTTTGAAAACTTTCACATGCTAAACATGTTCTCTCTCTCTCTCTCGCTCACCCTCCCCTCTTATGCCCACCCCCCCTTCCAGTGTGGAATACGGATACCTACAGACTGGGAAAGGTGGAAACATCCTCAGACACATTGTTGATTTCAGTGATGTAATCATGCCATGCTGGTGTAGTCCCAAAGTTTGTTGAAAATGTTCTAGATGCGCTTGTGCTGGATTGTCCTGGGTCCTTTTTATCTCGAAGGGGGAGACTTTTCCATATCTTTTTCACAACTGAATCCCAACACTGTAGTCACCAATGGAACAACAGCATTTCAGTACAAATTCCTGCATCTCTGAGTTAAAAGGGAGGCCAGGTGGGTGTTTTTGTTTGTAAGAAATTAAAAGCACAACCATGCCAAATATTTTTTGAACCATGCCAAATATTTCCTCACAAAGATAGGATAATCATTGTTGCTTGTTTGTTTGCTGTCCTTCCATCGTTGAAACCATGCTCAAGGAGGCTTACAACATGAAAAGATTTAGATAATTGCAAATATAGTGATAAACAATAAATAAAACAGGAAACTGTATACAATGAAATGACACAATCCCCATGTTAGTCATTCTAAGACGTAAAAATAAAGACACAAATAACTGATATAAACAACAGCAAAATTAACAGATCCAAAATTAAGTCTTGACTCCTACAAAAAAAAACCTAAACAATACCCCACCCCAATAGATTATTAATATATTACTACTAATAATAATATTCCATGGACAACATCTACAAAACAGCCTAAAGCTGGTCTACAACATGCAGGGAAAAACCACACCTAACTATAACTAACAATCATTTCATAGAATCATAGAGTTGGAAGAGACTACAAGGGCCATCCATTCCAACCCCCTGCCAAGCAGGAAACACCATCAAAGCATTCCTGACAGATGGCTGTCAAGCCTCCGCTTAAAGACCTCCAAAGAAGGAGACTCCACCACACTCCTTGGCAGCAAATTCCACTGTCAAACAGGTCTTACTGTCAGGAAGTTCTTCCTAATGTTTAGGTGGGATCTTCTTTCTTGTAGCTTGAATCCATTGCTCCATGTCCGCTTCTCTGGAGCAGCAGAAAACAACCTTTCTCTCTCCTCTATATGACATCCTTTTATATATTTGATCATGGCTATCATATCACCCCTCAACCTTCTCTTCTCCAGGCTAAACATACCCAGCTCCCTAAGCCGTTCCTCATAAAGCATAGTTTCCAGGCCTTTGACCATTTTGGTTGCCCTCCTCTGGACACGTTCCAGCTTGTCAGTATCCTTCTTGAACTGTGGTGCCCAGAACTGGACACAGTATTCCAGGTGAGGTCTGACCAGAGCAGAATACAGTGGTACTATTACTTCCCTTGATCTAGATGCTATACTCCTATTGATGCAGCCAGCTTGTCAGTATCCTTCTTGTCAGTAACCATCCAAAACTAAAAGTCTCCCATAAAAACCTGGAATGTTTTCCTCACAATGACCAGCTAAACAGATGCTTATGATAAGTATTAACCGGCACGTGAAATACCATCAAATGCCTGAAAACAGAGGGAAGTCTGACTTAACCTGACATCTGAAAGACCACAAAGGTGATGCCAAGCAGGCCTCAACTGCATAAGGTAGAACATCAGATGCTGGACAGATCCCTCCTCCTACCACCTGCCCCTGCCTTGCCCCCTACTTAATTTCAATGCATATCTGCTGTTGGGGGAAAAGATGGGAGAACGGGGTGGGACTTAATCAGTTGTTGTTGCTGCTGCTGCTGCTAGGTTTGTATACTACATAATGCCAGAACTATCTTTTAGGAGTCTCTTGGAAAAGGACATGTCTAGAATGGAATCCTACAGAAGAACACTCAATGCTGCAATATTCTGTTGTGGGTTCCACTTGTTTTACCTGCTTCCAAGACTGCCCCATCACCCCACTACTTCCCAGCCTCCCTTCTCCTCTGGTGTCCCAGCCCCTGGTTTTAAAAAAGGTCCTGCCATTTGCGCCCAAAGCACCCAAATGAAGCGTTGAATGAAGTATGCATATTAAGTACATTCTTGTTCGTTTTCAAAATCTATAAACGATGCTCTTCAGAATTACAATTTCCTAGATGTTTAAAGGCAGCACTACAGCAGATGAGTGTTTTTTGTCTGAAAAGGAAACAAAAACAACAACAAGAAGAAGAGCAAGAGGAGATTTCACATTTCATTTCATTGCCCTAGTGTAGTTAGCTTCACAATTCATGGGCAGTGCTTTTGATTGCTAGCAATTCCCCCAACAGAAGCATTGACAGAGATTGTGGCTGTCTTTTGTGAGGCTCCTTTTTTTTTAAAAAAAAAAAAAAAGGAAAGGAAGTCAGAGATCCATAAGAAATGGCTGATTAGTCCTGTAAGACTGTAACCCTGCTGCAAGCCACTCATTTGCTTTCATTTGCATAAATGACACACACCGACTCCAGACCATCAGCTGGTGTCATCTGATGTGACTCCATTGACTTCAACAGCGCTATGCTAATTTACACAGCTGGAGATCAGAACTCAACTGATTCCATGTTGTTTCAACTTTGTCCTCAAATCCACAATCCAGTTGACTGTGAAACAAAGCAGGAGTGCTTTGGAGGAAAACTTGGCCCAGAGACTACAATGGAAGGCAACTTATGTGTGTGTGTGTGTATATATGGAGGGGGAGCAGGTTATGGGCCACAGAGCCTGCCCCAATGCCATGGCATTCAGCATCACTGCAGAAGGGACCATTCAGATGGCACTTTATTCAGTCTTCCTGGCATTCCCCTACCTATTAATTTTGGTGTTTTATGCAATCTTTCACAATGTGAAAACCACATTTGGGACTCTAGTGGATTCTAGGGGGAAATGTAGTGCTGATTTCAGTGGGGGTTTTTTCCAGAAGAAGAGGAAGAAAAAGCACATTTGCAACCCTGTTAACTTGGAAAATCGTGGGAGCTTAGTAATTTCACGTGGTGAAATTTGGTGCAGTCTCCTGGCATGCAGATATTTCGCGCCATTCAAAATCGATCATGACATGGTGGTATATCTACCCAAAAGCCACAGTTCCACAACACAAGAGGAACATTAGAAATCAGGACAGAATCGCTAGCATGATAGCCAAGAAAACAAATGCGATAAGCCCCTTGTCTGAATTCAGCCTTTGCATATGCAGATACACACATTAGGAATTCTGATCCCAACTCTCCTCTTTTGGAGAAGGCACATAGCGGAGGGCCCTCCATAGATCTTAATGCATCTGTAGCTTTGTCGCAAGAAAGATTCCAAATCATGTAAGACTTTACAGTGTGAATATGTATTTATTAACCAAACCTACAAAAATGAACCCCATTAAGGAAAAGTGCTTGTAAAAATGTGCATATATTAGGGGAAATAGCAGTGGGAAAATGTGCATTTTTGGAGAAATGAACACTAAAGTTCTGGTGAATTTTTGCAATTGCTTTCTTTTATTAAAAAATAATAATACAATTGGGGAGGGGGGTTTGAGTCCCTTTGCTCTTGGTATTTGTTATCTGTGAATAAAGTTCTTGATATCTTCATGGCTCGCTCAGAGACAATCTGTTCAGAGGGAGAGCAGAAGATGCTTATCTGCCATAATAAACTCTAAACTATTGTACAAACCTAAACAACAACAACAAACACAAACTGATGTGGAAATGTGGCAGGTTTGAATCCAAAATCAGAAAAAAGAGACACTGAAATCAACTGACTTCCCCATCTATATTGGAAGCACACAGACACATCTGGGGGGGGGGGAATCTAGAAATTATTTTTCTGGTCATCATCCCCCCCCATTAGTATTAAATATAATTTGATCCAATTTCCTTCAAAAAAAATGATTAACATGGTTTCTCATATTTGCCAGATTATCTATGTCACAAAAATGGGGGGAGGGGGGATCTGCAAGATTTATCCATTGAATCATGGCATTAAAATGTATGGAACATAGCAACTGCTGAGAAAATAACTCATAATATCCAAGTCCTAAAAGGAGAAGAACCTGCAGAACATTTTTATACAATCTGCTGTGACTTCACATTCTGTGTCTCAACCAATGAACTACAGGACTCCTCACCTTCACCAAAGAAAAACATTTGGACTTCCTGGGGAATATAACATTTCAAACATCCAGATATGAATCTACTTACCTGTATTACACAGACATCTCAATATGGACTTCCTGCATTTGTGTGTTAGTTTTGTTGTTACTAATCTCTGTACAATATAACAAGTGTTCTTTTTATTTTTATTAAACCATTCTTTAAATAAAAAAATCAAGATCCATACCAGTAGGGTAATACTATTGTTTAATGCATTCTTCATCTTTCTCCGCTGAGAAGTTGAAATGGAAAGCTCTTTCCATGCCTTATGGCATGGCAATTTACCCAGCAACCTCCACATTTCCTGTTGAAACGAATCACAGTTCCGGGTTACAGTCACTGTTACGGCCCTTTGCATCCCACCTGACTGTTCTGCAGCTTGTGTGAGTGCATGTCTGTGTGTTCCCGCAGTGCCGCACTTGCAGCTCGCGCGAGTCATTTTGATTGAAAAGAGGTGAAATAATGAAACATCCCAGAGAACTGTTGTTCTCCCGGCCTCCGGTAAATTAAACGGCTCATTTTAGAAGGTTTATCCTGGAGAGCCAAATTAAGGCATAAATAAAAAATAAATGTGTCAGTCTCTAATTACAATGAGAATTGGGTGCCTTGTCATGGGGGGCTGGTAGACCTGGTTCTAAATAAGCAGGATTCCGCAGGAGCCTAGACCGCATGCTAAAAATAAAAGGATAGGCAATACCAGAGAGGGATGAATCTTCCAGTGGTATCTGGCATACCCCTGCCCCATTTTGGGGTTATTATGGTATAGATATTACCTTGCTAGCAGCAGTGTTTCAGTACTGAATGACATAGAGAGTGCGGCAGGGAGAAAGTATTCCCCCCCCCCATGGGTGATACGATTTTGAGGGTCGAAAAAACAACAATAAACTACATAGATGGATAGATAAAGTTTCTCTTTGAATAAGGGTGCCCCCCCCCCTTTAAAAAGCCACAAACGTTAGAAAATAAGAGCACACATCATAGACATGCATCCACTTCCTTCCAATTATTCAGTTTATCAGCAATAATAATCACAAGGGTATTCCTTTTTGTTTTAGTTTTCTACAGACGAGAAAAGAGGAAGAAGGGAAAGATCTGAGGCAGCATAACACACGGCATGGAGTGAATCCTGGTTTAAATGACTGGAAAAGGTTGGCTGATTTGATGAAAACCCAATCAGACTCTCTGGGGAGATATTACTTTCCTCATTATTCCACTGATTGGCCTTATTTCATCTGAAGAATGCAGCACATTCTTTACGGTGCTGGCAAACCTCTTTTACAATATCCTAGGAAGGGAAGGGAGGGGGAGGCGGAATCTATCACCTCCTTAATCGAAACAACAAGGATATTAACAGGAGCCATCTTCTCAAAAATCACGGGTTTGGTCTTTGGGGAGCTGTTGCCAAAAATAAAAGGGGGGAGGTCCTTTCCTCCTCCTCTCCCCTCACTCCACCCCATTCCCCCTTCTCCCTAAATGTTGGAAAGTAGCATTTTCAGAAACCCGAAAAGGGTGTGTTCCGGTGAGATCCAGCCAAACTGCTTTAAGCTTCTCATAAATTTAATGCAATAGGAACAAAGCCTCTGAACATAGCTCCACCCTCCATGTTGTTCTGTGTGTTTTTTTTCTCCCCAAAAGGAAAAGAAAAGAAATTAAGATAACATTGCTTTTGTCAGCTTGCAGCAAGCTAAGTGTGAGGGACAGGGGATATCGCGAAGTCCCTCCCCTCCTGAGTTCAAGCCCGTCCCCGAGCAAAGGGGAAAGCAGGGAGAGTTCCGATTCCAGTGGGGAAGCAGGAAGTCGTGTCCGAGGCTCAGGCAAGGTAGAGGAGCCAGGGTCCCAGGTGGGACAGGAAGGGGCAAGCAAGGGGGGAAGACCCATCCCTCCAACTCCAGAATTACGCAGGAAGAGGAGGGGCAAGAGGATGGGTCTGCCAAAGCTTTTGTGTTGGAGAAAGACGCGCCAAAAGCCATTAGGAGGTTCTGAAACCGACTGACAACATCGCTCCGTGTAAATAGCAATGACTTGAGCACTGTAAATACGCAGCACCAATAAAAGAATAAAATGCAGAGCTGCGTAGCGTCGTTACTCTGAAGTAGTCCACTCCGGCCACTGTGACAGCAACCTCCTAATCATTTTTGGGCTACTTCGGAGTTGCCGGGATGAGCGTGTCCGAGGCGGAGAAGTGGCGGCAGATCGCTGAGCAAGCCCAGCTAGAACTGCAACAGCTGTCGCTGCAGGCGCAGGGAGAATTGAAGGCAGCTAAAGAGGAGACTAAGAAGATCCAGGACGACCGGCTACAACTTGCGGAACAGGTGAGAGAGCTCCAGGAAAAAGAGCAGCATTTAAGGGCGGTGGCGGTAGACCTCCAAAACAAGCTGGATGCAGAGAAAAACAAGGCGGGAGGGGCTCCCCAAGTCCAAGTGCTGCCAGGAAGGAGAGCAGGGACCCTTGTAAGCAAGTTCAATGGAGACCCGAAGGAGTTTCAGGGCTTTGAGACTGAGATCGTGTATGCTCTTGAGCTGCACCAGAATGAGTTCCCCGATGATGAGCACAGAGTAGCGTTTATTGTGGAACATCTCACCGGAGCAGCCAGGGAGTGGCTAAGACCATTAATCGCAACCAAGAATCCTTGCATGAAAAATGTCCAACAATTTCTAGAAGGTTTGAGGACGATGTATTCGTCCGATAGTCATTTGGACCAGACTAAGGAGGAACTGCATAATTTACGCCAAGGAAATATGACAGTTCGCGCATATTGGGCGAAATTCACCATGCTGGTGCACAGACTGGGGTGGGTTTTGGATTCGCCTCCCATGCAAGCTGCGTTTTACTTGGGTTTGAGCGAGGAGGTGAAGGATGAACTCTCGAGAGGTCCAAAGCCCAGTACTATGGATCAGCTGAGCAAAGCAGCTCTGGCGGTGGGGGTGAGGCAGGAATCCCGGTGGAACGACAAGCAAGCGACGCGCGCAAAGCGGGCTTGGTTCCCACGGTCGCAGGAGAAGCCACTCCCTCAACAACCCTTTCAGGCCACGCCTGGAGCCAGCCAGGACCAGGAGCCCATGCAGATTGATAGCGCGCGCGCGCGGGCTTTTCAAACCCCAGCGGCGCCAAGACGCAAGGAGGGAAGGGGCGGGAATTGCTTTCTCTGCAACTCACCCCAGCATCTCGTCAGAGACTGCCCACATCGCAGGGAGTGGCAAGGAAAGGCGGGAACGGTGGTGCCCTCCCCCACTGACGCAGCACCACAGCAGGGAAACGGGAAAGCCTGGCTGCAGGAGACAAGGGGCAGCAGCCAGGCACAGTCAGCAGACAACAGCCCCAGCCCGCCCACCCGCACAGAGAGGTGCAGAGCCAGCCCACCCCTCCCAGAGCAGGAGTGGTTCTAGAAGTGACGCTAACGCTCCCAAATGGCTATCCCCTGACGGTCCTCGCCTTAATTGACAGTGGGGCGTCCGCCAACTTCTTCTCGAGAAGCTTTGCAGAAGAGCACCAAATCCAGCTTTTGCAGTTGGATTTTCCTCTGCACGTAGCAACCATTGACGGCAGGGAGCTGCTGGGAGGGGCCATCACACATCAAACCCCCCCCATGAGAATGACGGTGGGAAGGCACTCAGAGACACTGGCGTTCAACGTCACCACCATCTCAGACCCCCCCATCGTCTTGGGCATGAGCTGGCTGGCGCGCCACGACCCCTCCATCAGTTGGCACCAGAGGTGCATCACGTTTGGGTCAGACTTTTGTCTGGAACATTGCATGCAGCACCAACCAGGGGAGGGGCCTCCGATAGCCACGGTGGCCACCATGCATATCAAAGGGGGTGAGGCAATACCCAAGCAGTACTGGGACCTGCAGGAGGTCTTCAGCGAAGCGGAGTCCGACCACCTACCCCCGCACAGGCCTTTTGACTGCCAGATCAACCTGGTGCCAGGGGCGACGATACCCCCAGCCAAGCTGTACGCCATGTCAGACCAGGAGCTGGAGGATCTGCGCGCTTTCATCGACAAGAACCTCAAGCGGGGGTTCATAAGGGAAAGCAAGGCAGCAGGGGGCAGCCCGGTCTTCTGGGTGGACAAGAAAGACACGCAACAGCGCCGTCTTGTGGTGGACTTTAGACGGCTGAATTCGGTGACAGAGCCCGTGGCTTTCCCCATGCCCAGAGTGGATGATCTCCTGACAGCGGCACGCAGGGGCAAGATTTTCACCAAGCTGGACCTAAGGGGGGCGTACAACTTGATCAGGATCCGGGAAGGAGATGAATGGAAAACCACGATGTTCACGCCTCTGGGCTCTTTTGAATATCTGGTGATGCCCTTCGGTTTGCAAGGGGGCTCAGCATGCTTCCAGGCCTTCATGCACCACGTCCTGGGGTCCCTCCTCTTCAGGAAATGCCTGGTCTTCCTAGATGACATCCTTATCTACTCGAATGACCCAGTGCAGCATGTGAAAGATGTCAGAGAGGTGTTGCAACGCCTGAAGGAGAACCACCTGTATGTGAAGCTGGAGAAGTGCAAGTTTCACACCAAAGAGGTGGACTTCCTGGGCTACAAGCTGTCAGACAAGGGGCTGGCGATGGACAAGGACAAGGTGCAGGCCATCCTGGACTGGCACAGCCCCAGGACGCGCAAAGATGCCCAACGCCTACTAGGCTTCGCTAACTTCTACAGGAAGTTCATCAAGAACTTCTCTCGCGTTACGGCTCCCATCACGGACTGCCTGAGAGGCAAGCAGAAGTTCAAGTGGACACCAGAGGCGCAAGCAGCGTTCGAAAGCCTCAAGAGAGTGTTCGCCTCAGACCAAAACCTGTTCCATGTGGTGCAGGACGCGCCCCTACGCATTGAGACAGATGCTTCTGAAAAAGCTGTGGGCGCAATTTTGTTGCAACTGGACGCCAACAGGGAGTGGAGACCCTGTGCCTTCTTCTCCAGGAAGCTGACACAGCCTGAACGCAACTACACAGTGTTTGATAGGGAACTTCTTGCGATCTACGCTGCGTTCCAGCACTGGCGACACTTCCTGGTGGGCGCGAAGCACCCCATCCAGGTGTGCACAGACCACAAGAACCTGGAGTTCTGGAGAACTGCCAGGGTGCTCAACCAGCGGCAGATACGGTGGGCAGAGTTCTTCTCGAACTTCAACTTCTCCATCCACTACATCCCGGGGGAGCAGAATGTCAGGGCGGATGCCCTCTCCCGCAAGCCAGAGTACATGGAGGAGGAGGCGCCACCAGCCCCAAGGCACATTTTCCCCCCGTCGGCATGGTCCTGCGGAGCAGCTGTGGTGAGCGAGGCAGAACTCACAGCACTGACGGCAGCGGATGAATTTGCCAACCGCATCTTCAGAGAACTGAGAGGGGGGAGGGAGCAGGCAAAAGACTTTGCAGAACGCAGAGGGCTGCTTTTCTACAAGGGTGCGCTGTACCTACCCACCACCCAGCTTCGACGTACGGTCCTCAAGCAGATGCACGACAACCCTACAGCGGGGCATTTTGGAAGGGACAAAACCGCTCACCTAGTCATGAGACACTTCTGGTGGCCAGGGGTGCGGGAAGATGTTCGAGACTATGTAAGGGGCTGTACCACCTGCCAGCGGGCGAAGGTGGTCAGAGCAGCGCCACCAGGGTTGCTGGAGCCCTTAGCCACACCACACAGGCCGTGGGAAGTGGTGTCCATGGACTTCATCACAGATCTGCCTTCGTCCAGGGGTAAGACTGCAGTGTTGGTGGTGGTGGACCTTATGTCCAAAATGTGTCACTTTATACCGTGTGCCAGGGCAGTCTCGGCAGAAGAGACAGCCAAACTGTTTGTTGATCACATTTTCAGACTGCATGGATTACCTTTAAGGGTTATTTCGGATCGTGGCCGCCAATTTGTTTCCAGGTTCTGGCGGCGGCTCATGAACCTCCTGCAGGTGGAGGTCAGCTTGTCGACGGCTAGACACCCGCAGACCAACGGACAAGCGGAGAGGGTCAACGCCATTCTGCAGCAGTACCTGAGATGCTACGTCAGCCAGCGGCAAACGGACTGGGTGGATCGCTTGCCACTAGCAGAATTTGCCTACAACAATGCAGTGCACGTCTCCACAGGGGTGTCGCCCTTTAAGGCCAATTACGGGCGCGACCTCAGATCTTTCCCAGAGAGGGAGAGGGAGGAGGAGGAACAGGAGGGCCCACAGGCTGAGGATTGGGCAGAGGAACTGGAGACGGTGCACCAGCAGCTCAGAGAACACTTGGAGAGGGCCAAGGAAGCGTACAAAAAGGGGGCAGATCGCCACAGGCGACAAGGGGAGGTCATCAGGGTGGGGGACAAGGTGTGGTTGTCCTCGGAGGGCCTTCCCACCAGAGGGAGGTGCAAAAAGCTGGCACCCAAAAGGCTGGGCCCCTTCACGGTCACGCAACAGGTAAACCCGGTGGCATACAGGCTGGCACTGCCAGAGGACATGAGGGTGCATCCAGTGTTTCATAGATCGCTGCTGTCGCCGTACAGGGAAAGCAGCAGGCTCCGAGACGGCGAACAAACCCCCGAGGGAGGGGGGGAGAGGGAAGGCAGGGAGCAACTCAATGAGGCCACGGCCATCCTGGATTCAAGGTGGGGGGTGGGGGGACTGGAGTACCTCATGGCATGGGAGGATGCTCCACCGTCCCAGAATGAATGGGTCCCAGCCACTCAGATACAGGAGGAATTCTTGGTGGAAGAATTTCACGCCCTCTTTCCCCACAGACCCAAGCCCTGGCACATGGAAAGGGAGGGGGAGGAGGAGGAGGCACGGGAGAGCAGCTCACCATGGCGCTGGGAAGCGGAGTTTGAGGAACCAGAGGATGAGGTATGGGTGTCACCGAGATCCACCCAGTCAGAGGAAGGAGCAGATTGGCAGAACGTTTTTACCCCCACCAGCTCTGACGCCACGGACTTTTTGGGATTCCCGTCCGCCCAGGCGGAAGGGGGGGGCTCGCAGGACTGGGGGGAGGTATTCACACCAACGGGCTCGGAGAGCACTGAGTTCTTAGGCTTCCAGTCGTCACCGACACATGGGGGGGGCCTGGGGAGGGGTGAAGGAGAGCTTGGGAGGGGGGTGGATGTGAGGGACAGGGGATATCGCGAAGTCCCTCCCCTCCTGAGTTCAAGCCCGTCCCCGAGCAAAGGGGAAAGCAGGGAGAGTTCCGATTCCAGTGGGGAAGCAGGAAGTCGTGTCCGAGGCTCAGGCAAGGTAGAGGAGCCAGGGTCCCAGGTGGGACAGGAAGGGGCAAGCAAGGGGGGAAGACCCATCCCTCCAACTCCAGAATTACGCAGGAAGAGGAGGGGCAAGAGGATGGGTCTGCCAAAGCTTTTGTGTTGGAGAAAGACGCGCCAAAAGCCATTAGGAGGTTCTGAAACCGACTGACAACATCGCTCCGTGTAAATAGCAATGACTTGAGCACTGTAAATACGCAGCACCAATAAAAGAATAAAATGCAGAGCTGCGTAGCGTCGTTACTCTGAAGTAGTCCACTCCGGCCACTGTGACACTAAGCTTAACCGATATTGACGCAATTTTGGAGGGGAGTTTATTCTCCTGATATAAAAATTTGTTATGCCTACATAGCTAAGCAGGGGTCTGGCATAAAGGAAAGCAATTTCAAGTGCAGTACAAAACACACTTGTGAAATTCACTCTGCGAACAGTGTTATCAATGGCCTAAAGCTTGCAATAACTGTTAATTAAGTGTATTTTTCATTATTCTTCAGCAAAGAGGCAAGATTTAATGATGTAAGTTAACAATGGATGGTAATTTAGAGTAGTGACAATACTTTAATTATTCACACACAGGCAAGGGAGGAAAAAGTTAACTTCATAACTTATTTCTTTGTAAGAATGAGTTCATTTGAAATATTTTGAGCAGTGCGCACAATTACCTTCCACAGCATCTTGCCACAACTGTTTTTTTGTAGATACAAGAAGTCAATTTGCTACCAAAGCCTCCCTCCTGGCAGTACTAAAGACCTTGACTTGTTGCAGTTTCAGGAGGAAGTGTTTCCAAAGCATTAGGAACAGATGGTTTAATTTTTAGCAAAATGTTAGGGTATCCTTTACCCTTTTCCACAGGAGGCAGTGATGGCCAGCGATCTTGATGCCTTTATAATAGAATTAGGCAGATTCATGGAGGGTAGGGTGATAGATGGTTACTAGCCATGATGGCTCTGCTCTACTTCCCCAGTTGGACACACCAATGTTTCTGAATACCAGTTGCTGGAAACCACAGGAGGAGAGAGTGTGCTTGGATTCAAACCCCGCATGCAGGTTTCCCATAATGGACATCTGGTTGGCCGCTTTGAGAAGAGGATGCTGGACGAGATGGGCCATTGGCTTGATCCATCAGGCATTTTTTATGTTCCTCTCCTTAAAGGTCCTAAGAATAGCTGCTCACTCTATATTTTATGCCCAGGTATAGTGATGCTGTGGAGTCCAGCATCTCATTTTTGCTCACTAAATTTTAGTAGCTTGGTGCTCAGGTGAGCATCTTCACTCAGTCACATAAACACCAGAGGCACGGTTGGTGGTGACACTAAAGAGAGCCTTTTCTGTGGCTGCTCCCATGTTGTCGAATTCCCTCTCAAGAGAGGTCAGACTGGCTCCTTCTTTGCCGTCCTTTCACCAGCAGGCTGAGAACTTCCTATTCAGATGGGCCTATGGAAACTAAGGTGCAGATGATGCTGTTCACTGGGCTGCTGTCAAGGCAGAATTAGATTTTAACTGCTAGTAATAAATGTCTTTTGATTTATTTTTATTTTTTAATAATAATAATAATAATAATAATAATAATAATAATAATAATAATTTATTATTTATACCCCGCCCATCTGGCCGGGTTCCCCCAGCCACTCTGGGCGGCTTCCAACAAAACATTAAAATACAGAAATCCATCAAACATTAAAAGCTTCCTTAAACAGGGCTGCCTTAAGATGCCTTCTAAAGTTCTGGTAATTGTTGTTCTCTTTGACCTCTGGTGGGAGGGCATTCCACAGGGTGGGTGCCACTACCGAGAAGGCCCTCTGCCTGGTTCCCTGTAACTTTTAACTAGTTTGGCTTTATTACTGTGTGTTTTATAATGCATATGAATGTAAGAGACTGCTGGACTAGGCCAATGGCCCATCTAGTCTAGCATCCCATTCTCACAGTAGCCAACCCTATGCTTCTCCCGAGGATTCCATCAATGGGCATTAAGAAGTATGGCTGCCTTCAACTGTGGAAGCAGAATGTAGTCATCATGGCTAGTAGCCAGGGTTGACTGGGCCAAGGTTACCTAGTGAGCTTCATGGCTGAGTGGGGATTGAACCCAAATCTTCCTAGTCTAGCAACTACCACACTATTCTAGGCTACAATGGCTCTCATAGGAAGGAGATATTGAGGTCAAGTACAAGCAATAGGTCCTCAGGTGGTGGTGAAGCAGAAAGAAATGCGAGTAGAGGAAAACTATTTGAAAAGGAACTGAGCCCTTCTCAAAACCAGATAGCTGACAATCTTTGCACATGCTTGTCTGCTGTGCCCACTCTTCAGAAGGACATGTTCATAGTTAATTAGAAGTGGGTGTCCCTCCACTGTCATGTGAAGATGGCGACCATGGAAAAAATAATAATTAAAAAGGACATGTGTCATAATGCTTCGGTTAATGAGATATCACCACAAATGCCCATAGAACTTTGGCATTATTATTTTTTTCACAATGCAAAATGATTTTAGTGTTCTTGATCTGGAGTGTGTTTTCAAAAGTCTATTTAGCGAGAGTCGTGCCATGTTTATGGCCAGCGGTGTTGCACCTTGTTAGCCACTGAGATGCATGCACATCTCAGTCGGAACACCACAGCAAGTCTTCCAAAATCAACTTTCTTTAACAACGGCAAGTGCCTTTGTGAGAAGTGTTAATGTAACAAAAGAAAACAAAACGGCGAAGACCTCCCTCCTCATAACACAAAAGACTTTGCTCTTATTAGCCTCTTATCAACCCCCATCTCTTGGCAGTCAATTTGCTGATTCAGGGTGAGGATGATATGTGCAGGAGGAAAAGAGTGAGAGAGAAAAGGCAACCAGCCAGGAATTAGTGATGGGTGAACTCCCCCAGCTCACATCAGATTGACTCAGATATAAGACAAGCTATTTCCTCCCCTCCCTTAAAAAAATGGGAAACAGCTCGGCTTATTTTCCAGCTAAACCAAGCCCAGTCAACTTCACTCCCATCCCTCATGAGCCCTAGAATGACCACTTACACATTGCCCCCAAAGAGGAGATGTATCCTCAAAGAAGGAGGCAAGAGGGGATGCAGATGTGCAGAGCATTTGCATATGATAATTTGCAGACATGCAAATTTAGAAGGAATGCCTATGCTAGTTCCACTCAGAGTAGACCCATTGAGTGCATGGACATGACTGACTTGGTTCACAGTTTTCAGTGGATCTACTCTGATCAGAACCCATTGAAATAAACTGAAATAGAAAAGCAGTTCTCACCATTGTGGGGAAAACTGTGGGTGGTGTTAACATACAAGGAATGTCTAGGGAAAGATAAGTAGTTTGAGTAAGACCAGTGACATTTCTCATAAGGACTCTACATGTCTCTATTAGATATACAGTATAAAAAACAAAAGAAGATGCTTGCAGTTTGGCACCTGTGAACAAAATGGAAGGATGTGTATATGGTATAGCTATTCCGCTTTTAATATAAAAAAAACTAATGAAAACTTATAACTGCAGCTATAAATTGAGTGTGTGTGTGTGTAAGATACTGTGGCAAATTGCAATACCCTTCTTCCTTTCAAGAAATATCTTGTAAACAGCAAAGTTCTTCCTTTGTGTCCAATAGGATCCCAATAAACCGTATTGATTTGGCTTCAAATCTCTGGATCAAAATATATAACCTTCAGATAAGAAATCTCAATACAGCTCTGAGATGCTCTCGGCTCAGACTGGAGAAAGGAAAAACTTGACAGGTCTTATAAATGCAGTAGCTTGAATTAACTAAACAAAAAGGCTTGTTCAGCTCATCTCCAATCAGATTTCTGAATTTTAAATTAAAAGGAACCAAAATGTATCAGATTAATGGGTGAAATTAGCTCTCTTTTATTTTCAAAGTTCTTTCCCAAAACTTCATTAAATGCACTTGCTTGCAGATTTGCAGGGGGGGGGGAGGCATAGGTGGTTAATGTGGTTTTGAGGAGGAAAGGGTTCCTATCATTTGTGTGAAGAAATGGGCTACCCATGAACCCACATATTCAAGGGCTCCATGAACAGCTATTCCCCAATTTCTCCATCATTATTCTTATTTTAAAGATATACACATTTGCTTGGGAAAAGTCTGCCTATTACTTCCAAGTAACTTTGCACAAGAACAATCATATGCATGTCTACTCAGTTTAATGGACATCCAAAGTAGGAGAGATAATAGGAAGTCCTTCTTCACACTTCACATAGCTAAACTATGGAACTTGCTGCCCACAGGAGGCAGAGATAGCAACCAGCTTGGCTGACTTTAAAAGAGGACTATTGATGGCTACTAGCCATGATGGCCAGGCTTGGCTTCCAGAGTTTGAGACAGTAATGTTTCTGAATCCCAGTTGATGGAAACCACAGGAAGAGAGAGTGGTTCTTGTGCTTGAATCCTACTTGCAGGCTTCCCATAATGGGCATCTGGTTGGCCACTGTGAGAACAGGATGCTGGGGGCTAGATGGGCCATTAGCCTGATCCAGCGGGCTCTTCTTATGTCCTTATGCCCGAGATTTCTAGTGGAAATGGAAATGGGAGTAGAAATTGCTAATTTTTGTTTATTTCTCCAGTGAATGCAAGATTAAGATTTACTTAATATATGTATTTAAGTACATAAATCACATAAGTTACATAATTTTGATGCAGCAGACCAATGGCACAGTTTTGGGAGGAAGACAGACTGCAGTGGAATGGAAACAGTTCTGCATGAGATGAACAGAGCGTGGAACCTTCTTACATCCCACCTCCAAGGTAAGTGGAGAGAAGGGTTGTTTTGCCACCTGGGAATTGACACAATCCCTCCCACCCTTTCAAAGCATGCTGCAGAAAGATGAGAATCCACTAGAACATGGAGGTTTAACCACTGCTGGATCACACAAAACGCCAATCATGAACAGCATTCTGTTCTCCCAGTGTCCAACCAGATGTGGATGAGAAGTTTGCCAAAAGGGTGTGCACACAATACCATTCTCCCCAAACATCTTACCCAGCATGAGGCAATAGACAGCCATAATGACTGGTAGTCCTCCACGAATTGGTCAATTTCCGTTTTAAAGCCAGAAATCCATGAAGCCATTATCCCATGGGAAAGACATCTCTCTATGCATGCCTAAGATCCATAAAGATCTGTTCCAAATGTTCACTATATATATTTTTCTGTTGTGGGACAAACAGCTTTGTCTTTTGTTTTGTTTTTTTGTTTTATAAACCTTTACAATTCATCTTTAGAAAGGAAACTCCCAAAATGGAAATGTAGCTAATTCCACCCCTCCAAAAATAAATAAAAGTGCAGCCATTTGAAACCACAATGCAACCTGAATTCTGCCCATGTCAGCAGGAAATCAAAACGAAAGGCATTTCCTATCCCTCCCTAAACATTTTTGGGAGATAAATCATATTTAGAATGAGAAATGAAACCAAGGGCTTTGATTCCAGTTGGCTGTGACTGCCAATAAGTACTAGAAATTTCAGCATGCTGCGTTACAATGGTATGGTGGCAAATTCCAAAGTGCAAAAGTAGTCATAAACTACTTTTAAATTAAACCACTGTAACCAAATCAAAGGTGTCCAGACATGTGGTAGGTAATAGTTAATAGATTGTAGGTAATCAAACCTTCCTATCCCCTGGGCAAGTCTGAACTCACTCACACACTGTGTCCACACAGCAAGGTTTCCTAATCGGCCTTCTCGGTGGCTGCCAAAAAGATTTAGGAAGTCCCTTTCTAGAGAAGTTGGGCTACCTCCCTCCTTGCTGTCGTTCCACCAACCACTGAAGATGGTTTTATTCTGACAAGATTTTGGGAACTGACTGTTATGGAGGAAAGGTCTGGCAGTGGTGACTAAGGAATGCCTCTGACTCAACACTGTCTCAGGTATCAGTTCCATCCTTTCTTAACGCCAACTCGCCATATAAATAAACACCGCTCCAGTCAACCAGACATCACTCAACAGTGTAGAGTAGGCAAAAAGGGGAAGGCACAGACCCCAAAATATCCTACTGGCCCCAAAGGCTCGCACTGCCAAGAGAGGAAGGGTAGGTGCTGAAGAGAGAAGAGAGGATAACATGGGGCAGGGCATGCTTAAATAGTTCATCTCTGCCTCCCATATTGGGCAAAAATGGCCCTCTGGAAGAAACCACCTTTCTTCTCATCCCAGGAGAGTTATGCCAAATCCACTCCCCCTGTAAGGAGGAAAGGCCTTCTGGGTCAGCTGTTTACTTTGAAGGATTTATTTCATTTTTGCCACCAGTGCATCTCCTTTGGATTCCTCTAAAACTTCATATTTTGTTTTATTTTTATTTTATTTTTTTAAAAAATAGCTTGATATGTAGCTGCATTAGGAAATTTCCACAGGGCCTCTTTCCTTTGTTTTGAAGAGGCAACAGCGAAAGGTTTCCTTATCTATGATTTATTTATTAAAAGTGTTTTACCGGGAAAACACAACAGAAGCAGGCCTCTTTGCTGTACAGGGAGGCCCCGGAGAGCAGTAAATTTGCATGCACAAAAGGCAGGCCTCCACCCCTGAGCCTCACAGGTTTATCTGGGTAGCCCACCCTGCTGGTTAGGCCTTTTGTTCCAAGGGAAAGGTACGAGGACGCAAAGACGGTCGTGCGGGCTTTGTCCGCGGGGTCGGGCGATGGTCCTGCCCTTAAGAAATACATGTCCCTTGCCTCTCTCCCTTTGCCCCTGGAAAACGGAGAGAGAGAGAGAGACCAAGAATCCCAGTAGCGCACTTAGCATTTCCTTTCAGTGTCTGCCAATCTATCAAAATTCAGCTACCGCTGTGAACCCATCAACTCCGTGCAAAAAAAAAAAAAAGGACAGGGCTTACAGCGGACCCCCTTAAAGTAGCAATCATTTATCCTTCCCCTGAACTTTAGCTGACCTTTGCGGGCACACTGGAAGTTGAAGTATGTAGCATATTTGCTGTGTACAAAACCTTCCCCCTTTAAAAAAAAAAGAAAGAGAGAAAGAAAGAAAGAAAGAAAGAAAGAAAGAAAGAAAGAAAGAGAAAAGGAACCCGTTCATTTACTTTTAAAAAAATAAATAAATTCTCTTTTGATGAGTTTTAATAGGAGAATATGCTACATTTCGAGATTTAAGGCATTCCTGAAAGTGTATGTATGTATTGTGGTGATGGTGGGGAGGGAATAACCTCCCGAAACAGGACACAATCTCTCTCTCTCTCTCTCTCTCTCTCTCTCTCTCTCTGAAAGAATACAAGCAAATGTGAATATTCTGCATTTATCGATCCAGTTAAAGTCTCTTTGCAGAGGAAATAAACCAAACAAGCCCATTCCATTCATGACGATTTATTGACGGGATGAGGCAGTGTGAGAGCAAGATGTCTTTATTTATACACACAAATAACTGTAGCAGAGAGAGGGGAGGGGGAGTACAAACTGTATACTGAATCTAGCCCAGAGCATGGCGGGCCTTTCTGATATTGCATGATCTAAGGTGGTTGTTTTCTTAAGCTATCTTTTTTTTCCTTCAAAAAAAAGGGGAAAACTTAAAATCCACATGGTAGCAAAGGTTAGCCCGGGTGTGTAAATTTAAACTGACCTATGGGACATAATTACATACCTCTTATCACAAAACAATATACTTTTTATTTGCTTGAATTTTATTTGTATTGGTAAAACTGACCTAGAACTGACACAAGTTTATTAGAAAAAGGACTCTCTCAAAGAGAGTGGGCCAGCCTTCTTACTTAAGATAGATGTGTTAACTTCTAGTATGATTAGAGAAATGGATAACTCACTAACATCTGTGCAAACTACAATAAAAAGGGATTTAGTGTTACCCCAAGGAAGGTAAAAGAGGCTGTCTGTCCATTAAACGCTTTATTACAGTGCCAGCAGCTTTTTTCTAACTCAGTTATTCCTGCACAGTGCTCAGTACTGTGACTGCTTGTCATCCTTACCAGACACTGCTTGAGGCTCCGTGGCTCCCTCCCACCTCTTTCCTTCCTTCCTTCTTCCTTCCTTCCTTCCTTCTTTCTGGTGTGTGTGTGTGTGCACATGCGCTCACAAGGTAGATGATAATCAAATGAGTCACTGAGCAGAGAAAGCACCTGACCTGGGTGAAGAATTAACCACAGGAAGTGTGATCGTGTCACACCATTGCTTAAGATATTTTCACAGCCCATCTTCATATACTGTATATGGAGTGGGGGGGGGAGATCCTTACACATGATTGTTGCAAAGAAATGTTGGAATGATGCAACTGCCTGCCTCCTAACTACTTTAAGGTCGAATCTAGGGATGCAAGAAGGCATCGCTTTCCGTTCCACCCTGCTGATGCTTGCCCTGTTTCCGTTCTGCTTCTCTTCACCTTCTGCCAAAACTACTGATGCAGCCAATCTCCCTCAGCCTAAACTACCTCATAAAGTTGTTGTGAGGATAAAACGGTTGAAAGGGAGAACCACGCACATTGCCTTGAGCTCCTTGTTGGAATAGTTGTGATATAAATGCAATGCAATCCATGAAATAAACAGGCCTGCATTTTAATAGTTGTCCATTCCAAATTCACAGTTTGGTGAGGGGGCTTTGCCCAACTTTAGTGTGCTATTTGTAACGCTTTTATTTTGATGAAGGAAGGAAGGAAGGAAGTCCATTATAACCAGCAGAATGGAGTTGTTTAGAAATAATGGAAACGTTTCCCAAAATGGGGAAAGAAAATAATCGCTGCAGCATGCTAACATCTTATGCCTCATTTTATTCTATGGGAGGGCAGGAAGATTGGTGATACTTCCTCCCCCTCCCCCTAACACAGATCCCCTCTTATAACTTGCCTTTGACAGGAAAAACAAATCAACGTGAAAATATCGGGGAGCAGGGATCCTGATCTTCTATCAATCACTTCCTTATCAAGTTAACTATACATGCCACACAGTGATCACAGATATATTTAATTTGGCAGTGAATTTGAAAAGAAAGCTCCTTTTTTGTTTGCTTGAGAGAAAAGAGGAGAGGAGAGGAGAGAAGGGGGGCACTCAAATAAGGCTGTGAATAATTAGATCAAAGATAGATGCTGTGTGTGTGTGTGTGTGTGTGTGTGTGTGTGTGTGTGTGTGTTGCAGATGGGGGGGAGTTCTACCATATAATTGACATAATTGATCTATTCCCCCCCCTCTTTCTTTCTGCTGCAGTAATTTTTTATACATACTACTGTTGCTGTTATTATCCAAGATGTGATCTTGTGTAGTTGATAATACCCACTAGATAGAAAGACTGGTAAGAACCAGCCAATCACAAATCTATAGTGTCTATTTCTGCATCACCAGGTGCTATCTCATGGGAAATATCCCCCTTTTTGGCAGACTCTCAGCTCCCTGCATTATCTGTCATTTTCATTAGATTCAAGCTACAGCTGAGCCAAAAAAGACTTAGTTCTAACATATGTGCTCAGAAGGGCCAGGATGAGAAGAGCCCAGATCCACTCTTTCAGAATTGTATTGTGTATCCCAACCACCCACACAACATTAAATGTTAACACTAGAAACAACACCAGCAAAAGAGCTCATAAGGCATTTGTGCACACTGCCCCTTGGAAGAGAGTGGCAAAATCATCAAAGACTCTCGTCATCCGCTTGCAGAAGGGTTTGCCCACTGCATCTCTGCAAGATTAACCGCTCTCAATGGATACTAGCCATGATGGCTCTGCTGTGCTCTGTCATCATAGCTGGAGGCAGCAATGCTTCTGAATACCAGTTGCTGGAGACCACAAGAAGGGACAGCACTGCTCTTGTGCTTGAATCCTGCTTGCTAGTTTCTACAGGCATCTGGTTGGCCATTGTGAGAACAGAAGGGTGGATCAGATGGGCCACTGGCCTGATCCAGGAGGCTCTTCTTATATTCTTAGGTTACATTTGCCTCTCTCCAAATAGCCTCCACAGGGAGCATAAGAACACCAGAAGAGTTTTGCTGAAGCAAATCAGAGTCCCACCTAATCCTGCTTCCTTCTGTGGTGAACCAGAAGCCCCTGAGAAGCCCACAAGAAGGGTGTGGAGACAAGGGGAGACGAGAGTAGTGGTTAAGAGTGGTAGACTTGTAATCTGGGGAACCGGGTTCGCATCTCCGCTCTTCCACATGCAGCTGCTGGGTGACCTTGGGCCAGCCACACTTCTCTGAAGTCTCTCAGCCCCACTCACTCACAGAGTGTTTGTTGTGGGGGAGGAAGGGAAAGGAGAATGTTAGCCGCTTTAAGACTCCTTAGGGTAGTGATAAAGCAGGATATCAAATCCAAACTCCTCCTCCTCCTCCTCCTCCTCCTCCTTCTGTGTTGTTGTCTTCCAGCAACTTGTAAAGGAATCCTCACAAGGGGACAGTGCTCTTGTGCTGCTTGTGGACTCCCCATTGTTACCAGCTTGCCCAGTGTGAGAAGATAATAAGATTACAAGAATATAATACCATAAGATAGCCTGTTGGATCAGGCCATTGGTCCTTTGACTCTAATGCTGGTCCATCAGATCTTTGATGTTCTTATACTCCTATAATTTTGTTTCTGTGCCTTGCTGATGACCCTTACAGATCTCCCAGCTAATAGGTTGAGATCTGATGTGGGGTCAGCAGCTGTAGTCTCTCCCCCTCCCCATGTCTACTGTATCAGTGAACGGAACTAAAAAATACAGGGAGATGACAATCAAGTGATGCTGCAATGGTCCCAGATGATCCTACTTATTAACCCAAAAAACTCCAGGAGTGAAAGTCAGCTGTTTTGCAGCTTCTTTTTCTCTTTTCTATAAAGCACTTTTATGAAATCCTAATATGTTGATGTGAACAGAGTAAAACACCACCATCTGAAGAAGACAAAATTAAATTACATTGTATTCCTCAAGCTCCAAAGAGTAATCACGAGTGCCTCTGAAGATGTACTGAGAGCAATGAAAGTCAACAGGCCATTGTCACCATCTACTGGGGTCAGCAAATAATACATTGGCTGGGAATTCTGTTTATGTTGCCTCTTAATAATTCCATAGCTCAGAGTGGGACTACTTTGCAGATGGCAATAAAATGGTAATATTGTATACTTCGTCTAATGAGGATGAGCTTAATTGGGATGGCTGCATTATTAAGGAACCTCCCAAGAAGCCAATTGAGCCAAATGTTTGTGAGTGACAATGACAATTACTTAATTGGGATGACATTAACAAAAATGCTTCCTAATGGGGGTATACCAGGCCAGAAGCAAGAGGTTAAAATGGTGTTTCACCAGGTGCTAAGTGGGTGAGAAATTCTGAGGTCTCCTTAAAAAAAACCAAAAAACCAGAATTGCCAAGGAATTGTTTCAAAGGATAAGAAGCTCTGGTTAGTTTAGGTTGTGCTAGAAAAGAAAGTTTTTAAAGGTTTGGAAGGTAAGCTGCCTTGTGTCAGGTCAGTCCATCTAGTTCAGTGTTGGCTACACTGACCGGCAGTGGTTCTCCAGAGTTTCAGACAGAACGTCTTCTCCACTCCTATGACTCCAGACATCAACTCTTCATGCAAAGCAGCTGCTCTGCCCCGAACTAGACTCTTCCTCGGGTTACACTGTCAGTAGCTACTAGTCATGATGGCTATGCTTCACCTCCACAGTTGGAGGCAATAATGCTTCTGAATATCAGTTGCTGAAAGCTGCAAGAGACGAGAGGGCTCTTGTGCTCAGATCCTGTGTGTGGGCTTCCCATCTGGTCAGCTGCTGTGGAAACAGGAACTTGGACTAGATGGGCATCGGCCTGATCCAGCAGGCTCTTCTTATGTTCTTATTTTAGTTTTCTTTCACCATGGTTCCAAAAGTCATTTAAAACAAGAATCTAACAGCAGTTTGAATAATCCCCCTGATTTTTAGTGATCTTCCTTGAAACTTAGATACTGTAGATTTAAGTTGCAGTTTAACAGGTGCTACAGTTGCCGCTGCAAATAGGGGCTCTGTGCTTATGGGACATTGACCTAAACATCCATTCAGCTTACCAGTTCTTCCATTGAATCCAGTGTATATCCAACATTTTAGTAGTTCATACCCCATATGAGCCAGTCCTGTGTAAAGTGAGTGGATGATGCATCCATTAAAGAATATTTTGGATTACCACTCCCATCTGCTGACTGGGACTGATGGGAGTTGTAGTCCAAAACATCTGGAGGGCATCAGATTTGCAAAGGCTGGTCTAGCAGGTGCTACAGACGCTCCTAGTTGTTCCAGAACAACAAATAGATTAGTTTGTGCCTGGATGTGTGCAGAACTGTGTCCTTAATAGCCACAATGTGTCAAAATCAGCAGGTGACACTTTTCACAGCATGAAAATGAACTTGATAACCTGCTAAATTTCTGTGCATTGAGCTGCTGTAGAATTGCAGTTTCAGGTGGAGATCCTAGCAATCCTACTGGCCCCTCAAAAGTGGAAGGTCTCCCAGCACTATCACAAAGGTATATGGGTCACCCTGGTTCTTTGCATGAGCCTTGAGTGGCTAGTTCATTTTTAGTGCAATTTCAGGTGTTTGTGGTTATTTATAAAGCTCTAAACCAGGCATCCTCAAACTTTGGCCCTCCAGATGTTTTGGACTACAATTCCCATTATCCCTGACCTCTGGTTCTGTTAGCTAGGGATCATGGGAGTTGTAGGTGAAAACATCTGGAGGGCCACAGTTTGGGGATGCCTGCTCTAAACAGTTTGGGACCAAGCTGTTTGAAGGACCATCTCCTCCTATGCAAATATTCCCGTCACAGTGCTGTAGAAAGCTGCCTTCCCCTGAATCAGAGCATTGGTCCATATAGCTCAGCAGCAATGTGTACCCTGAGCATGAGTGACTCTCCGGGATTTCAGGAAGAGGTGTTGCCTTGATCTACCTGGAGCTGTCATCAGGAGTTGAATCTGGGATCTCCTGCATGCAAAGTTGATGTTCTACCACTTGAGCTATGGTTCTTCCTTTAGGAGTAGCCATTGCACTCCTCTTGCAAGGATAGTGGCAACTCATGAGAGAACTTTCTCTGTGGCGGCGGACTGTGTATGGCACCCTGCCTCAAGATACATGGTCCTCTTTGTGTTCGAAGTCAGCACCTAAGGGTTCTCACAAAACTGCCAATACCTCCATTTTCTATGTGATTCCCGGGAATGCCAGAGAATCCCAACAATACCAGAAACAGGAGTAGAAATTACTACTGTTTGCTTATTTGTCCCATGTTCAGAACAAAAATCAATTCAGTGTGAATGCAGCTAGTTGTTGTTGCCTTTAGTCAAACAATACACAGCTGATTATACCCCCACCCATGTGCCTTGTTTCCTTTGCATTGCAAAGAATTGGGGGGGGGGTGTAACAACATTATGTAAAGAGGAGAAGAAGAAGAAGAAGAAGAAGAAGAAGAAGAAGAAGAAGAAGAAGAAGAAGAAGAAGAAGAAGAAGAAGAAGAAGAAGAAGAGTTTGGATTTGATATCCTGCTTTATCACTACCCTAAGGAGTCTCAAAGCGGCTAACATTTTCCTTTCCCTTCCTCCCCCACAACAAACACTCTGTGAGGTGAGTGAGGCTGAGAGACTTCAGAGAAGTGTGACTAGCCCAAGGTCACCCAGCAGCTGCATGTGGAAGAGCGGAGACGCGAACGCGGTTCACCAGATTACGAGCCTACCGCTTTTAACCACTACACCACACTGGCTCCCATAATTAATTACCTGGGTTATGTAATTTAGCCTCAGTGGACAGTGAGTCAAATAATATAGTTTTTTGTGGATGTTGAACTGCAGTGGAATAGAAACAGGTCTGCATGTGGAGAATATAGGGTGGAATGGAATGCGACGACTCTGTATATCCCTAGTAAGGGTAGAAATTTCTGCTGTTAGACCACAAGAATAACTCTCAAAGAGGAAACTGTCACTCCCTATTTTGATTTCATTTATCATCATGTTAATGGAAAAGTTGCTAAGAGAATCAGAAAATAAAGAATGTAGGGGGGGGAATTTCAGAGACTGTCTTTCAGGAAGGAAGATTAAAGTTATTAAATATGCAAATTGCCTTATTAAAAGAAGAATGGTGTCTTTTTCAGCAATCAGTATAAATTATTGGTAAATCTTTCGATGGAGAAATCAATGTGTTCCATAAAGAAAAAAGGCAAATAAAAGAAAATAAATAAAATCCACACCCTAAAACACCCTAGTTGGAACAGAGCAAGATTAGAAAATGTCAATAGGAAGGAAGGTGGGATTTAAATGGATAATTCTGGGCACCGTAGTTTAAGAAGGATATCTGTTTCCCTCTGAATTCATAGGTTTTAGTGAGGAGCCTTTTGTGTTTTTCTGAATGTTATGAGCTGAGAAGGAAACTGGTATAGCAATAATATTTCTATGAACAAATCAATAAACTATATAGTCCCCTTCAAGTTTTTTTTGAGCATGTCTATCTTCTAAGTGTACAATAAACCATGCACACACACATGCACAAAATAATGGTCCATTTGAGACTTCTCTTTTCTCCAGAAGTAGATCCCAGATTTTCTTTGGGAACAAGTAACAAGAAGGTCTTCTTTGCTGTCTATTGTGGACATTTGCCGACTTTCCATCAATGGCTCTGCCATCTCATACTGTTCATTGTGATTGGCAGGCCTGGCCCTAGAGAGCCCCAAGGCTGGGAAGTTATTGGAAACCTCCATTACCAAACAGAGACAAGGTCAGTTCCATGCAGAGAGTAGCAAGTAGAATCCCAACTCCCCAATGTCTTTGTCATACCACATGTCGACTTTCAGATTTCGTAGATGCGGTTTAATAGCGCAAAGCCACATTTCCACTGTTAACTAATCTGTGCGAAAGGGGTTATCAAAACTGTGGGAGAATAAGTGGGGGAAACGTCTCATGTTTGAGTTTGAAAGAACTAAGCCCACCCTTGGTATTCTAAAATAATCTGTCTAGAGCTGTCGTGGATGTTTTCTGAAATATTTTAGACAGACCGATCAGCTTAAGAGAAACTGTTTAGATTATGTCTCTCGGGAAAACGACCCTGTACAGCGGGAGCTAAGAATAACAGTTGTATACAAAGAGTTATGCTTAAGACTTCAGAGGCCCACCTGTAAAATGTCTCAAGCTCTGTGTTCACCCATATGGAGAAGCAGGGTTTCTTCAGAAACGGACAGGCCTTTTCTTTTCCTTATGAACAAGCACAGATTCCAAGTGAGAGAGAAAAAGTTCCTCAACTTGAGGTCTATAGTAAGAGAACCCTGTTGTTCTCACAATGCTCAGGTAACTTGTTATTTTCTAAAAGAAGGTGTATACCACAAATTCATTGTTTTTTTATAAAAAAATCTAAGTGGTTTACAACAATTAGATACACACAAAAAATACGCGAGAATATAAAATCACAGATTAACAGCTAATAATTATAGTGGATGTTTTCTTAATTGTCTGCATAAACCTGTTGGCGTAGAAAAGTTTCTAGTGAGCATTTAAAACAGAAAACGCCTGCTAAATCTTTTTTTTTAAAAAAAATTCATCTTCATTCATTTTACATACATAAAAGGCCAATGACACTAAATGTTTAAGTTCATGTCTTGTCAAATGAGCCTCACCAACTTGAGAGTTGACCAACAAAATTGTGATTAATCATTGGTGAGTCTCATGGAATCCTAGAGCTGGAGAGTTGTAAGGGACCCCGAGGGTCACCTAGTCAAACTTCCTGCAATTAAGAAAGAATCCCCAACAGATGGACATCCAACCTCTGTTGAAAAACCTCCAAAGAAGGAGAGTCCACCACCTTCCAAGGTATCCAAGGTAGTCCATTCCATTGCTGAATAGCCCTTACTATCAGACAGTTCTCTGGAAAAGCTGCTGCCTGCATATATATATATATATATATATATATATATATATATATATATATATAAGCATTTTAAGGCTAGCTGTTCAAGAGTGGTTAAAGAGCACTCATGAAAGGCCCCAGGCTTCACTCCTCATCCTGATGAGGACATGTCAGTTTCTGATGCTGACTTGTCAAGTTTAAGAAGTTTAGACAGCCACAGTTAAATCACATTGCAGCTTTGAACTCCTCCTAAGACACCCCCCCCCCACTTTATCATTGTCTTGTGGGGATCAGGGCAGGCTTGCTTTGAAGGCAAATACACTTTGTTACATCTCCCACAATGCAGAGAGAGAGGAAGGAAGCAATACATTCCTTGCACATATTGGTAGAGTACAGGGCGGTGATGGGAGCACACCCTCCAACTCCCAGATTGAAAAATCCGGGATCAACGGCGGCACAGCACCGGAAGTCGCTTCTACATG